>NW_020884941.1:1182490-1299615 GCF_003945725.1 Corapipo altera
GTGGATGGGGAGCAGGAACCCAAGGGCAGCCCCCACGTGCCCGGAGCTCAGTCCTGTGTCCCCACGCAGGTCGGTGACGGGGAAGGCAGAGCCGGCCATGCCCGGGAGGCTGTACGTGCATCCCGACTCCCCGGCTACCGGTGCCCACTGGATGAGGCAGCTGGTTTCCTTCCAGAAGCTCAAACTCACCAACAACCACCTCGATCCCTTCGGACACGTAAGTACCAGGAGCGGGAGAAGGGCTACCGGGGCCCCACGGTGTGTCCAGCACCCACGAGTGTCCCCCCAGCCCTGGCAGTGTCACCCACGCCCAAATCCGTGGTGTTGGTGGGGTGTTATTTCCTTCTCTGTCTGGGATGAACCCCGAAAATAGAAGCATAAACCTTAAACCCGGGTTATTTCACCACGCTGTGTGGGAATTGAGTACAGACCCCGTGGGCTGGAGCTCGCTAGTGGATCAAACTCGCCCGGCTTAATCGAGTATTTGCCTACCTGGTTTTAATCTCACGGGGAGTCTTGGATCGTTAAAAATCTGTTCGCTGCCTGTGGGAATTTGCCTAACAGGTATAATCAATCAGGCATAATTATTGGAGGGAATAGGACCTAAAACCATGAGGATACCTCGATTAAAAAAAAAAAAGAGAGAGAGAGAAAAAGGCAACAATAATTAAAGACAATAAAAAAAATTGAAGTCCCGCTAGAACTTCTTGGACATAAAAAGAACTTTGCAAGACTCGTGAGGCCGTGAAAGTTTGTGTGATTTCTGCAGCCAGGAACAGCCCTCCTTCGAAGGTCTCCAAAGACGCGAGTTCCTCTGAGCAAATATATGTGTGCGTGTATGAATAATATGTATATATATCTATAAAAAGAAATATATATATAATTGAGCGGGTATGCGAATCCAGATCCCACCATCCCTGTCCAAGAGCGTATTTTTCTCCAGTCTCGTTTCAACACTTGAGTTTCATTTTTTTCCAAGGTTTTTTATTTTTTTTTGTTTCCCTTTGCTTTTTAACGATAAATTTAGTGCTATTAAATCCTTGCCCACGTGGTCGCTAAGAAGTGAGCAGGGGGGCTGGGGAGAGCAGCCAGCCGAGCCCCCAGCCCACCCCAATGCTGAGCATCCTTTTCCAAGCGCTCCTTTGCACCTCCAGCTGGGGAGTTGTTTTCCCTTTCCTTTTCATAATTTTCATTTCGTTTTAATTTTGTTTTAATTTTACCTTGGGCTAGCGGCGAAGCGGTTTGCAAGAGGTGCTTTCCAGGGATCAGGATCTTCCCCAATTCCACCCGCTCCGGGAAGAGGGAGGGGAGCAGCTCAGCCAGGGGGGACCCATCCCACCCCTCGGGGTGCTTTTGGGGAGCAGTCCTAGAGAAGGGGGGGATCCGGCCCCGGCGGGACGAGGCCAGGCATCCCCGCTGGGAACAGGCGGCTGTGGGGAAAAAGTCCCTCTAAACAAACCGAAGACGCTGAGGGGACAATAAGGGACTTCAGAGGAGGAGCTGCGCCAGGAGCCTCTCAATTAGAGTCGCTGTAATGAAATTAAAAACCATTAGATCGTTCACCGTTGATGTCTACGACTTTCCTGGATGTCAAAGCAATTTGCTTAAACCCCCGGGACGGGGGAGGCGGCGGCGGGACGCGCTGCGTCTCGCTGTCGCCAGGGTCCGGCAGTCATTATCGTGACCGAGCGGCCCCCCGTCGCCGCTCCCCCCCTCCTCGGTCCCCCCATTTTCCCCCGAGATTAACCCGGTACCGAGCAGGGACCGCTTTTTATCTTGAACACAGCGCGTCATCCCTCCCCACCTCCGCCACCCTCCTCTTCCTCGCATCCTCTGCGGGTCGCTGATGGGGCGAGAGGGGGATGCGTCCCTAAATCTCTCCAGTCCTCCTCTTCCCTCGCTCTTTCTGGACTCTTTGCCCCGCTGGGGTGTGTGGGGGTTGTGATGTCCCGTGGTGGTGAGCTGGGAGGTTTGGGGGGCTGTGAAGGGACTGGAAAGGCGAAAAGTCTCCCCCGGCCCTCCAGCAACAGGTTCAGGATGTCGAAAAGTGTTGGGGGAGCAGCTCCGGACCCCTCGGGGGCGTGGGGGGAAAGAGCAGCGCAGCCCAAAGCTGGGGTTGGGAGTGCTGGGTGAGGAGCCACCTTTCATAGCATCACCCGGCCCTGACGGGCTCCTTGAGCGAGGGGGTTTGTGCACAGGTATGTCCCCCTACCCCAGCAACTAAATCAGCCCTCCTCAATGAAGAAGGTGAGGATTTTTGGGAAGGAGATCCCCCTTCTCCACTTCTTCCCCTGCCCCGGTCAGCTGTGGTTGCGCCGGTCTGTCCCAGCTCCATTCCCACGGGATGTTCTCTCCTTCTCCCTTTGCCCAGATCATCCTGAACTCCATGCACAAATACCAGCCCCGGCTTCACATCGTGAAAGCGGACGAGAACAACGGCTTCGGCTCCAAGAACACCGCCTTCTGCACCCACGTCTTCCCGGAGACCGCCTTCATCGCCGTCACCTCCTACCAAAACCACAAGGTGAGGGGCTGGGCCGGACCCCGCCCGGCAAACCGCGTCCTGCTCCTTCCCTCTTCCCGCTGCTCTTCCTGAGGGCCTCGGCTCCCCTTCCCGCCCCCCTTCTCCTTGCATCCCTTCTTCTTTCCCCTTTTCCTTGTCCCTTTCTCCCTCTCCTTTTTCTTTCCTCCTCTCTCTTCCTTCTTTCCCCTCTTCTCATTTTTCTTACCTCCTTTCCCTCACCCCTTCTCCTTTTCTCTTTCCCCTTCTTTTCTTTGTCCTCTACTCCATTCTTTCTCCCCCCCTTGTCCTTTCTTTCTCCCCCCTTGTCCTTTCTTCCCCCCCCCTTTTCCTTTCTCCCCCCTTCCCTTTTTTTTTCCCCCCTTGTCCTTTCTTTTCCCCCCCTTTTCTTTTTTCTCCTCCCTTATCCTTTCTTTCTCCCCCCCTTGTCCTTTCTTCGCTCCCCTTCTTTTTTTCCCCTTCTCCTTTCTTTTTTCCCCTTTCTTTTTCCATCCTCTCCATTCTCTTTCCCCTCTTCCCTCTCTTCACACTCCCATCCCCTCTGTTTTTCCTGGCCACACAAAGCATCCAAAATCGGGGCTCGGGGCGAGCCGAGGGGCTCGCTGAGCTCAACAGGATGGTTTGCTCAGACGGAGACGACCAACCGAGGAAGTTGCCTTTATCTTTCCCCCCCTCCCCGTGGGTCAAAGGCTCCTAATCTGGAAGAGGGAGCCCGGCGCTCCCCTCCGCGGCCGGGGGCTGATAACCCCGCGGGGAGGGCGCGGGGGGCTGCGGGCTTGGCTGCCGGGAGGCCCGGGAAGGAAAGGGAGGCTCTGCCTGAGATCAGCTCCCCGCCTGCCCAGGCAAACAAAGCACGAAAATAATGGCAGAGCTTTGTCTTCCGGTGGAATAGAAAAGGGTTGGACTGAATAAGGGTTTTCTCGGGGTGCTGCCGCTGGGGGGGATGAACTCATTCCCCCTTTCTCCTTCCCTGCTTGGCTTTGGGCTTCCTCACCCAGCGAGGAAGGAGAAGGCTGGAGCAGTTCTCCACCACTGTGGTAGTTATCCATAGATATATAAGGGGTATCTTTCCCCAACTGCCTCTCACCACTGCCCACAGACACTCTCTTGGGCAGAGCCCCACAAAAAGTCAATTTTCCTTCAGCAAAAAAACCCCAATTCCTCGCTTAATCACTGAGAAAGCGCTTACTCCAAGCTTTTAGTTGTGCTCAGGGGCAGGTAGGATGGCTCCTTGTACTAGATAGAGAGAAATAATTGTTTTGCAAATGAAGACAAGTCATTTAGCACCCCGGATAAATCCCGGGATGCTTTCCTGGAGATGTAAAGTAGGAAACTCCTAAACCTGCATGAAACAATTGGGTTTCCTCCATCCATCAGTTGGCGGGAGAGATGCAGGGAGTGGAGCTGGGCTGGAGAAGAAAGAGTGTTTCACCGTAACTAGGGAGAAAAGAAAATACTTCCCTGCCCTTTAAAATAGGAGCTGTTGGCACAGCCAGGACAAGCAAACTGAATCCAAGTTGAGTCCTCGCCAAATTATGCCTTAAATTATAACTCCGCTGTGGATGCTATAAAATCAAGTTTAACTTCTGCTTGATGGATTTGGAGAAAGAATATAATATTAATAGAACTGGGAGTTAATAAAACAGGACACACTGCCTGCTTTAAAGGCTTTTCCCAACGAGAAAACAGACCTGAATTTAACTGCTTTGCTTTGAAGAAAAATAGGACTGTTTTATAGGAAAAGAAATTGTCATGCAAATAAAACAAAAGCAAAGCAGAAACATGTAAGTACAGTAGTTTGGGAAAACTGCCATATTAGGAGGAGCAGGAATATTTGATTGTAAATCAGCAACATCTGTTTGATAAGAAATGACATCTGTGTATCTGTCTCTGTCAAAACATAGGCACTGACAAAGGCAGGAATCCCTACAGACACACACACTCCCATCCCAGCAGACACATCACCCACACGCAGACACCACGACAGATTTTACACACCCCCTACACATCTGACATACTCTTACATCCCTCTTCCCTCCCCGACACGCACATTCCTCCTCTTGCTGCGCTGGATCGTTGGGGGAACAAAGAAAGAGCCGTGGCCGTAGCCCCAAGATAAAGACCCAAGTGAGAAAGATAGAGCCATAAAAATAAACCAGGGAATGATCTACCCGAAATGGCATCTCCCTCCAGGGAAGGGAATGAGATTTGGAACCTGCCCCAGTGCAGATGGAGAGTGATACTGGGGCTGCTGCAGATGCTGCTTTGCTCAAGGAGTAACATCCTCCAGCTGAGCTGGGTGGCAAAAAACCCTGGCAGAAACCCGAGTTCAGCTCTCCCAGCTGAGATGTTGCTTGGCAAACCGTATTTTCGTGTTGCATTTTCATGACTGCATTTCTCGCTGCCATAAATTACCGCGGTACCACCAGTCCATGGCTGCTGCTTGGAGGTCCCCAGGGAGGCCCTGCCTGTCCCTTTTCCTGCCTGTTTTTTTCCTATTTACAGTCATTTCTCTCTCGCTCCCACCCATCACCTGCAGAGCATCCTTTGTGCAAACTTTCCCATCCACCCAAACGTTCAGTTTGTAGATCCCGACGCGTTTTACACGTAATTTTTATACACCCGTGCATTTCACACACACACATATACACAATGTGTTTTAGGTTTCAAGAGCTGTGCTAAGGTTGAATTCTATTACAGTATTAATTGTGTGACTCGCCCACAAATGCATTTGAGTCTGTGCTTACACAGCTCAAAGAAATACTTGCCTGATTCCAGATCGGTCAATTTATTTCAATAGCACAGCTGCAATCCCAGTGTAGGGCTTGTGCTTATTTCCCCTGATATTTTAGACAGCCTGAAAAGATATTTAAGCACCCTGGGATCTCCCTCTCCCCAGCCTTACTCCCCAAAAAGAGGCTTAAGCTACGAAGAGGGTTTTGGTAAAGTTTTCAGTGCTGTTGTCAGCAGCTCTGTTGACCACCTCCCCCATCTCTGCAACCCTGAAAAACACCCCAGAAATACCGAGGTGTTAAAATAGGTCACATGCACATTTCATTTCCTTGCCATTCACACAATGGGTGCTTGCAATCAGGTTGATTCCCAAATATTAAGTTCCCCTGCAGTTAAGTACCATTTTGCTGTAGCTTAAATCATTGTGTTACTAGCTCGTATTTATTAGGTACTAGCTCTCTGCTTAGGACCAGGAAATGAACCCTAATAGACAGAAATAATGAAGGTTCTGCCCTCATGAGGGTTCTTTCAAAAGCAAGAATTCACAACAATTATTCTCATTAATTTTTACAACCTACTTTCCCCGTTAGCTGGACTTGGGCTTTATATTGGTGTCCCCCCCTCTGGATATCCGGTTTTATGCTGATTTTTTTTTTCCTCCGAAGCTATTTAACATTCTTGGTAGCCAGAATTGTTTTAAGGAATTGTTAGCCCCTGCTGGGGTGCTGCAGGCACCCAGAAATGCAGCAGAGCAAAGCAGAGGACCAGGGAAGGGAATGGCTGAAGGCTAACGGGATGCACTCCTAGGCAGCTGGTGGGCTCTCTGAATATACAGGTTCAACCTGCCCCTAGAAAGACCCTGTGCTAAATTGGTGCTGGTAAGTTGGCCAAATCAACCTCTGCTCTATCCTGCTCAACTCTAGAGCTGCGTGTGCTGCTCATCCTCTGAGCACCGTGGCCTCTTGTTGCTCTCTCGAGGCATCTTGTAGGGCTGGGTGGGTGTAGCTGCTGCAGGAGGTGGGCAGGTCCTTGGGCTTGGGGTGTTTTCTTCTGAGAGCTCAGTTCTCCTTGTCTTTGGTTGCAGGTGGCCACCTCCATCACTTCAGCAGAGGCCACCAGTGTGGTGGCCTGGCTGGCATTCCAGGGAGTTCCTCTGTGCAGGAACTCTGGGCAGCTCTCCCTGCCAGCCTGAGGTCATTGACCCCATGTCTTCCCACCTCCATGGGTAGAAGGGGCAGCCCCTGTCCTTACTCAGGGCTCTTCTCAGAAGGGGGATCTCCCAGGAGAGAGATGGGGCTCCCCGGGGTTAAGCGAGGTGAGACCACATGTCTCCTCCTCATTGCCAGAGCCAGTGGCTTCTGTGCAGCCCTTGGTCACTCCAGGATGACAGTGAGCTGCTTATGTCTCACTGACCCTCACCAGGGCTCCTCACATCTCTGCTCCCAAATGCTTAATCCCATTCCAGGCCTTGGCAGCAGAGTGCTTCCTTCGAGAGGTCTTGTGTCCTTCCCCCCTTCCCAACCTGTGCCTGAACCAGTCTTCTCTCCCTTTGCCCCTCTGTCCTCAGCCTTGTTCCTGCCTCCCTGCCTCCTTTTGTTTCTCAATCCAGCCCTCCTCAAGCTCAGAAAAGACACTTTCTCTCTCTCCAGCATCACTCCTGCCTGCTGACCCACCTCCTTCCCCCAAAACACTGTGCAAGGTCTGTCTCTTCTCATCCTTCGTTCTTGTCTCCCAGTTCAGCCAACAGCCTCCTCAAAGAGCCCTTCTGTCTCACACCACTACCTCTGACCAGCCACTGCCTCTCCCATTTCCTTCACTGGCTTTGGGTTCAGCATCTTCTCCCCCCTGCCAGCAACCCCCCTTCCTCTGGCCTTTACCTCGGGCTCCAAGTCCCAGCTGCCCATCCAGCTCCTGTTTGGCCCAGCCAGATGTCCAGAGTCTCAGCAGGCACCTTGTCTTCATCTCTTTCTTTCCTTCCCACTTCCCTGGCTTGGCTTCCTGCTCCACACTGACTTGGTTTCCACCTGGGCTACATGAAACTGCAAAAGAAAAAGGCTCTGTGCTTTCCAGCCCCAAGCCCAACCTCCCATGGTTCACAGCACAGAGAGATGCAGGGGTGGCAGGGGTGGTCCTGGCCCCTCTATGTCACGTTGAGCAGGACCATGGTCACCTGCAGGGCAGGAACAACACATTTCCCCACAGTGTGGGGAGGTCCATGTTTGTTCTTCCCAAAGGTAACCACCTCGACCTCTTCAGCACTCAATGGGGTGACCTGAATGGTGATTTTTTTTTTTCACCATTCAGACTTTTAAGTTCTCCAAGTGGGGCAGTTGTTGACAAAAAGAGGTCAGAAACTAAGGATCTCCATCCCTTGCAGAACATGAAGTCCCTGTTCCAGAAAGGCAGCTCAGAAACTAAGGATCTCCATCCCTTGCAGAACATGAAGTCCCTTTTCCAGAATGCCCAACAGTTTAGGACAGTTTTGGAAGAGCCCAAAGAGGTCAGGGTAGTGTGCTTTCCCTTAGCTGAAGTGTTAAAAAAAAACACTGATAGTAAGATAAGTAAACAAAATAGAGCCCAGAGCGTTTTCCTGGTGTGGAACACATCACCCCTAACAAAGTTTTAACTTTGCCCTAACTTCTAAAACTAACAGCAATTGAGAAAGATCTTACTATGGCAAGTTCTTGACAAGAAAACCCCAATACTCAGTGGTAGTTTTGATCCTGCCCATAATGATATTCATGAGCCCTTAGGCACAAATACCCATATAAATACATGTCCATAAAAAACAATTTAAAAAAGTGTTTTTCCTTGATCTGAGAAGATTCAAAGCTAAATTTGATCGTACTGGGAACTGTCACCTCCTGTTCAAGTGAAGGTGAACCCAAAGGGTCAGACAACCCCAAAAAAGTGTAACTCTGGGAGGCTTCACCCTGGAAAGCTCTTGTCTCAAAGGGTCTGTGGCAGCTTCAGAAATCAGTGGTCAGAGCAGACTTTGCCATCGGTTTCTCTCAGCGACAAAACCAAAACCCTACAGTTTTATTGAATCTGTGCTGTATAACTTAGCCCTGGGCACTCTGTCTTAATGACCTTGCAAGAAGTTGTTTTGTTTTTTTAAATTTTTTATTAATTTTTCATGATCTAATTGTCATTTGACTTCCTGACAGCTTTTCTTCCCTCTCTCCGTGAGTTACAGTCAATTAAACTGAGTTTTGCTACGGCAAAGTTGATCCAGAAGAAGGTTATTTCCACCCGTGGGTTTGCTTTTCCACCTCTGAAATAGTTTGTAAGTCAGGCAAAAACTGGCCAAACAAAATATCTTCCACAGGTTGTTTTCTAAAGCAGGGATTCACTGACTTTTTCTCTGTTTTCTAATTTGTTGTGTATGGTTCTGTTAAATCTGGCTTTGCACTAGGGCTGGTGCCATGAGCTACCATCTCTGTTCTGAGAGCTCTAATCTATCTAAGTACTCCAAAGATCTGAGAATTAATTCAAAACCTTCTGTAATCCCTGGTTTCTAGATGTCCTCAATCCAGCACATCCCCAATTTGAAGGAGGTTGAAGGCCATGATTTCACTTGGGGCTTTCTGCCACCGACACGTGTGTTAATACCTTTACTTGTGTGTTAATACTTTTGCTTGTGTGTTCCTGATGCAGGTTAGGAGACTTCTCTAGTCATAAAACAACATATTTGCAAGTTCCAGAGCTAATTTAATATTTTGTCTGATGTTTCATGGGTGATTAAAAGCTCGATTAATCAAACAGGGCATTCATCTGAGGCCCTTAAATTAGGGGCCAGGGCACTGATGGCTCCTTCTCCGGTGAACAGAGAGCACTGGGGACCTGTGAAGGCAGTGCTACCCACCTCAGAGCCCCAGTGCCCTCTGGCAGTCCCCATCTCCCTCCACTGATTCCAGCTGGGAGACGAGGTTCCTGGTGCAGGCGCCTTGGTTAAAATGCCTTCGGTCAGGTTGGGATGAATCCGGCCCTTTGTACGTTCGTGTGCCGGTGCCAACGCTGTAAATCCTCGCTCACTGAAGGGCTTCACTTATGCAGGCAAATATTGCCCGTTGGGGTCAGCAGGGGAGGACAACTTGTACATTTACTGTGCTTCAGGAACATTCAAAACGTTGAATAATGCCCATTATTCCTTATAGAAGAGTCACCACCTCACCAGTGGAAACCGATAGGCCGTTTCTTTGCAAAATATACAGCTGGTTGTGTAATTAGTCAGGGCTTTTAATTACAAAATGTGCCTTTATTTTATTGCTGGAGAATGCCTCAAAGGGCCAAAGAGATTGTTTGTTTACCCTTCTCTTTGAAATCTTAAATGCGTGACGGAAAAAAAAGCCCAAAGGCCCTGTTTATGTGCTAAATATGGTCCCAAATTAATGGGAATGCCCTGGGGACAAGCACAGGGGAGATAGGGTCTTCGTGACAGATTTGGGGCTGAATTAGGCAAAAATGGCAAATAAACAACCGGCCTTTGGAAAAAAATATGCCAAAAGACAAGAAAAGAGCAAAGTAATCTGGTGGTGCAGACACCTGGCGGGGTTTGCTATTGACAGCAGCTGAGCCAGATTTTCCTCTTTGAATTTTGGCAAAGAGGTGGGCCCGGTTGTTTGTGCTTGAGTTGGTGAACATGAACCTCTCTCTGTTCCCCCGCCATCAGTCTCGAGCTCTTTCCTTCCCGTTGGCCAACTTTCAACAGGAAGGAAGGGACGGTGTTTCCATAAAACGCGGAGAGGGAGGGATGTTCCTCCAGTGGCAAACACAGGGTTGTCTCTCCTCCTGGGCAAGTGGCTCTCCTGACTCCTGGCTGAGGGCTCAGACTGCCAGGCAGTGATGGAGAAAGACAAGAAGGGGAACTGTTGCCTCTTCTGTCTCTGTGTTAGGGCGTTGCAGCAACATCACCCCTGATCCAGACTCGGTCCCGCTCGGCAATGCCACCAAAGCATTGGTGTCAAATTTGGGATGGCAGAGTGGGTTTGTACAAGATCCGCAGGGAATTTTGGGGTGGTGCTGGTCCACAATTAATATTTGCTTAAATGACAACCCCTGGCTGGAAAAATCCTGCTCACCTAAGCCATCAGAGGTGTGTGAAGAAGGGGATTGCACCTCTTTGAGTGTCACAGTTCCCTTGGCTAAGGGTACATTCTGTACAGCAGCTGCTTTAAATGTTTAACTTTGATGTTGTAAAGTTGAGTCTGAGGGGGATTGATCCCAGCAAATTTTAGAAGCTGAAGACAGCCAACAAAGTGAGCGAACTCATCCTTCTTAATTCCTTCTGGAATTAATGGGGAGACAAATAATCCTCCAGGGCTTGATTGTCACAGGTGAAGTTGCCCTCCAAGTGCTTTAGGTAGTTAGTGCATGCAGTGCTTTTAGGTGTGGGGCTGACTGGGGCAGGAGGTCAGATGCAGAGCACCTGGAGCACATTTAGCTGGTCTGAAATACAGAAAGAGGGAGCTTCGGTGGTCTGAGAGGATGCAGGGTCTGAGAGCTGAGGTTTTGTTCATGGCTGCACATTGATGAAAAAATGCTTGTTGGTGTCAGTGGGATTTGCTCAGACAATATGACTCCCACCCCTGGTCCTCTAGTCGGTGCAGCTCTTTGTGTCTTGACACCAAAAAGGAAGCAAGAACTCTAAGAAAGCAGATTTCCTCCAGACAGAAATTTGTGTGTGTGTGTGTTTGCAGTCCCACGTGTTAGTTATGGGACATGCCTGGGAGGAGTGAGAGGTTGTTGACAGGAGATATTTCTCCAGTGGAGTGATCTAGAGGAAGGTCCATCTGCAGTGGTCGGTGCCTGAGCTGAAGGATGACTCGAGTTCCTGAAAGCTGTGTTTTCCCTCCCATCCCTACCGGGATTGAGTTTAATAAGCAATATCCCCTCTCTCCCAGGCCATGCCTTGGACTTGCGATGAACCCGTTGCGTTTCCTCCCTTTCAGATCACCCAGCTCAAGATTGAGAACAACCCCTTCGCCAAAGGCTTCCGCGGCAGCGACGACATGGAGCTCCACAGGATGTCCAGGATGCAGAGGTAACACCTGTCTCCATCGTGGGGACCCTCTCAGGACTGTGAGAACCACCTGGGCTTGGCTTTGCGTGTCACTTTGTAGCTCGGGATAGGCCAGGATAGAGTGGCAGTCCCTTCCCTGGGGTCTGCATTTTACATTGAGTTGTTGAAATACCACCAGGACGTGGGGCCGAAATTCAGGACCTCCCTCCTTCCCTCTCCGAGGTGAATGCCTTTGCTGCTGGGTTGCAGGGACCTTGTATTTCTTTGTGAGATGTCCCCATCCAGAACAACCTCTAGCTTTGTGCTCAACAAACGTCTCTGTGGCTGCAGATGGGCTTAGACCTGTTTAAAGCAACCAGAGACTTGGAGCAGCTCAGAGAAGCTGTGGCCATCAGGCTGCCGTGGAAGAGTTGGTTTTTTTCCCCAGGTGACAGAGCTTTAAAGACAAAGCTCACAGCCTTGTTTCAGGAGTATGTTTGGTGAGGATGCTCCACATGCTTCTGGAGATCTTGCTGCAGAGCCCTGTGTTGTGTTGTCGCTGCCTTATGAGGCTCTTTGGCAGGAGGGGAGTGTTTGCCCGGTCGGTTCTGGATGTGCAGAGCGGGAGTGCAGATGTGGTGGTTTCAGGCTGAAGGAAGAAAGTGTTGGAAAACGTCAGGATCTCCAGGGCCAGGTGGCTGAGGAGACCTTTGCGAATCTCAGTTTTGGATGTAAGCACTTTAGCCTGAAAATCAAACCTAAATCTTGTTTAAAAATCCTGTTTAAAGTCTTTTTCTAAATGTCAGGTCCTACCGGTAATTAACTCCGTGCCTTTCACTTCACTTTGAACTTTGTCCATGTGTCAAGCTGCTTCCTGGTGCAAATGTTTTGCAGGAACAGTGCCATAGCCATGATTACACCTAGGACAGATGGAGATGCTCAACATAGCATTTTCCATCCAGGAGGGGAGGAGTGACTCCAATCCCTTATTCTCTGGCAGCGCTGGCTCTTGGTGCAGGGCTGTAGGGACCTGCCCTGTGACCTTCTGATGGGAGGGTTCTTCCCACTGCCCTGCCAGGACCAGCTGTAGGTGGTCACCACAGGCTGGAATGCAGATGTCAGAGTCTCTCCTGGTTGCTGCAGTTGATGACCTGAGCATGGCTCTGCCCAGCCAGGAAAATCGTGCTGTCAGGCAGCAAATAATTCCTGCAATCCCACAAACACGCCCAGAACCCTCCTCAAATGTACTCCTGTGTACAAACATTTTCAGGCTCAGCCCCAGAAAAGCCAATATATAACGCATAAAAAAAGGCATCTATAACTCTTAATCTTCTCAATCTAAATCATCTCTGAGGTCTCCTGAATGTGCCCTGTGTTCCCTGCCTGCCCTTTCCAAGGACAAGCACAGATCCTGGCACCATGTGTCAATATTTATTTATTTATGGGCGCTCTACCACTTGAAATAGCTCCCCCCCCACCCTGTGCCAGCCTCCCAGCCCCTGCTGGAACTCGAGTAACGAAGTTTCCCCCCCCTCCCCTCAGTTTTTTTTTTTGCTGCTAAACCACCCTTTCATTACGGTCGATGGAAAGATTTGAAGGTTCACATTCACGGCGGGGGTTTTTCGGAGGAGGCAGAACAGGGAGGACTCTTAGGAAAGGCCCTGTGCCATGTGAAGAGCGTGGCATCAAGCCACGCTGAGCCTGTGCTAAAAATTGCTTGGCATTTTTACACAGGCCTGCGGTCGTAGTCGGTGATCCCAGCGAACAGAAACGCTCGGAATATATAAATATTCCCCCCTCAGGCCTGGCAGGGTTGAAAGGGTTAAAATCCACAGCCTTGGCTTTACAGGATAATTTCTGATGTTCACTTCCTTCATAACTTATCCTCTGTCCCCGATAGCATAGAAATGCTGTGTGCTTTTACAAAGATGTCATTTTTTTTTTTTTTAAGGGAGGGCAGGATAAGATTATTATAGGGAAATAAAGACCCATTCAAGGTTGGAAATATGCGCCCACCTTTGTGGTTTTTTGTGTGTATGTATGAATATATGCAAAATTATATATAAAATATAGGAAAACATATATAAAATAAGTTATACATAAAAACAAATTGTACATATAAAAAATAGATTGTGTCTATAAGATAAAGAACCATTCAGGATTGAGTATGCTAGAGAACTATGGCCTGCCTTTTGTGGGTTTATATAGGTTTAACATATAAATTCATATTAAAATGTAATTAAAGGTATATAAAATATACTTTAATATATCAATGTATGTATATGAAGTCGTTTCCCAGTGATGGACCCACTCCCCAACTGGCAGGTATAAGTAAGTCTATCTTGATTTTAGGGGACTGATGTCTATTTATGCCCCTGGAGAATATGATAAGATGTATTTTTAGTGCTATTCCTTCATTATGAAAAAAGTACCTGGAAAACCCACACATTTATAAGAGTGCACTGCTTTTTGCATCAGAAACTGGTGACCTGACATTCATCAGGTCACTGATCATCTCATTAAGGGGTACAGCCATGGAGGGAAGGAGTTTTTCATGCCGAGGAAAACTTCAGCACCTCTGTGTTTTCTCTATTTAAATCTCAAATGCTTCTTAATTTCCTGCAGACTTTCCTTTGAGAGCTCACTCTATGTGTAGCAGGGTGGTTGAGGAGTTCTCTGTCTGCCCATCTCACCTGCAGAGCCCAAATGATTGGCTTAGAGCACTTCCCTGCCTTTGAATAGCTAAAATTACCCGAGATGAAGCCCTTCCTAACAGAAAGAACCACCATCCAACCAGCCCTGGTGGTCTCCTTGCCCCTTTGGCTGTCAGAGGATGGGAGGGAGACCAGTTTCTTGGGTTCAGGATGATTTCAGTCACCTCAGAGCAGACCTTGCAGTGGGAAGAAGTGAAGTAGGTGTAGGTGCTGGTGGAGACTTGGCAGGATGATTCATCCACTGAACACCTACCCTTAGCAAAAGGCAGGGACTGAGAAGAAAGAAGACAAAGCAGGGAAGAAAGACAACTTCCAGTGCCAAGGGTGAGCTCAGAGTGAGGTCTTGGGGCTCTCCCTCCATCTCTGTTTGCCTCCATGTGCTCTGGCCAAGCAAAAGCAACGTGTTTGTCCCGGGGATGTCTGGGAACAGGAGCTTTGCAGGGTGGATGGAGATGTCCTTGAGTCCCTCCCTCTCCATGGCTTTCTCCTTTCCAAGGCCTCCCCATGTTGGTTTTTCTCCTGTTTCCCAGGAAAAAAAAAGTTAGTAAGTCTGTCCAGGTAGCAAACTTCATTCAGCAGTGATGCTGAGCCTTTCAGCAGCAGATGGTTTCATTCAAAAAGAATGGCCATGAATCCAGAGAGATCCAAATTCCAGTGAACACAGACTTCTGATGCATGTTCATTTTGCCCCCACTGCCTTTCTTTCCTGAGGAATGCAGGGTTCCTTTATCAGCTTCTTTGGTGGGATGGGTGTTCTGGGAGAACAGGCTTTTCCCAGTTTTCCACTTTCTGAGCGTGAGATCGAGCTTGTTATTTCTTTGATTAGTGAAAAATACCCAAAAGTATTAAAAAGAAAGGAAATCACACCAGAGGAAAATGCACAGAGGGATGTGAGTTGTACTACATCTGTACCCTGTGGTCATACTGGAGTTGAAAAACCATAAATCAAGTAAAAATGATGCAGTTGTGATGCTGGGAATTCCAGGTAAAGTATTCCTTTCGGATCTCTTACCCCTGTGTGCTGTAAAAATCTCTTTTGCCTCCACTTAGAGCTTCTCCCTGTGCCAAGGGGGATTTGGTGTGGAGTGCAAGAGCAAAGCATGTGGCAGAAACCCACAGAGGGTGAAGTTTATGCAGAGAGATGAGATCTGCATTGCAGATGCCAGTGTAGGGCTTTGCCCTGAAAATCCTCCATACATTGAGAATCAGTGGAGCTGTACTAACAAACCACAGATTTGGGTGATTTGGTGATTTGGGGGGTTGCATGCAAGTCACAGCTTTTGTTATTATTATTTTTTTCAGTGTGTGACTGCCAAAGGACGGCAGGGGAGTAGAGCTTGTGGGTCTGGGGTTGGAGCACTGTGAGGGCAATTCTGATAAACCCTGTAACCAATTTTTGCTGGTCATCTGCAACTCTCATTGTCTTTGGTGGTTGTTATGGGTGCTGAAGAGTTTCTGGAGGTCTGAGGCCCTGGTTACTGTTCACTCAAATTAATGCAATTTAGTCCTTGAAGCTTCTTATTGGGAAAGCTTCTGACAGTAACAATGATTCCATGAAACGATGGCTCTTGGATCCCTCGTTGGGTCCTTTCAAAGTGAGACAAATATCCAGAATGATCCACAGGACAGAGCAGAGTGATGGGTATTTTATGGGTATGTTTTCTCTGTCAAAGATCACGAGCCACAGTTTGCTGCCTTTGGCATTAATCCCCAGTGATCTTGTTGGCTCCAAAGGAACTATTTCTGAGATTCCCGTGTGCAATCGAGAACAGAAACTGAGCCAGACACAAAGGACATAAAATCAGTTCCATGATTCAGAGCTGGTGTGACAGAGATGACAGTGCATTTTGAGGTGGCAGTAGAATAAATGGATGAGCCTCTAGGGATTGTCTACCTTGGAATGTTATCATGTTGGGCTGGGAGGCACCAGGCTGACTAATGCAAGTAGGTCTCAGCCCACTGCAAACCACCTTGTTCTTCTCGTGTCTTCTCATGACATCTTTACATCCACATCCATTTCCCATCTTCTGCCATTGAAACCTCCCAAGAGCCACGTGCTGTCTGAAACATTTTCAGTGTGAGCTTTAGAGTTATAACATTGGTTGGAGAGATGATGTTTTCCTCCAGCAAACATCCCTGAGGAAATTTTGCTGGTCAAAGTCCCACTGGAAACCATAGGCTTGAAGTGTATCCTATAGAATTTGATGGAATTCAGATGAAATCCAAAATAAAGCTCTGCAGATCTTGCTAGAGGGTATCCACAGTGCTTTTAAAGTGAGAAAGTCAGCTCAAGAAACACAGAGTAGCTGCAGTTTCTTCTGTTGAACCCTCTTTGGGGGACCTGCTCAGCAGGACCTGACCTGCAGAAGCTCAGCCCAGCACGAAGGGATGCTGGTGGTGTCTCTGTTGGCCAACATCCATTCTCCATCTCCTCTTGTGTTCTTCTTACTCCAGCATGAACAGTGGCATTTTTCTGCAGGAATCTACCTTTTTAGTTGCCTGATAATGATGCTCTAGATCCCCCTCTGGTTCTTGGGTTTCTTGCAGTGATCTCTTTGGGCTGCACTGCTCAGAGGAGTGGTGGAAGCACTGGTTGAAAACATACCATAGAATCATCATAGAAGATTTGAGTTGGAAAGAACTTTAAATATCATCTTATTCCAACCCCCTGCCATGGGCAGGGTCACCTTCCACCAGACCAGGTTGCTCCAAGCCCCAGTCAACCTGGCCTTGGACACTTCCAGGGATGGGGCATCCACAGCTTCTCTGGACAACTTGTTCCGGTGCCTCATCACCCTCACAGTAAAGAACTTTTTTCTAATATCTAATCTACAGCTACTCTCTGTTGATGTGAAGCCATTCCCCCTGTTCTGTCACTCCAGGCCCTTGGAAATAGCCTCTCTCCATCTTTCTTGTAGGTCACCCCAAAGCTTCTCTTTTCCAGACTGAACAATCCCAACTCTCCCAACCTTTCCTCCCAGCAGAGCTGCTCCATCCCTCTGATCATCTTGATGCCTCCTCTGGACTCTCTCCAGCAGCTCCATGTCCTTCCTGTGCTGTTGTTCCCCAGGGCTGGAGCAGCTCTGCAGGGGGGTCTCACCTGAGGGGACAGAGGGGCAGAATCCCCTCTGTGGGATCAGCCCAGGGCACGGGGGGTTCTGGATGCTGGGTCAGGTCCAGCCTCTCCCCCACCAGCACCCCCAAGTCCTTCTCTCCAGGGCTCTCCACCTGCTCATCCCAGCCTGGATTGATACCAGGGTTGGGTGCAGCACCAGCACTTGGTCTTGTTAAACCACGCGAGATTCCCACGTCTGCACCCAGTCCAGGGCTGTTGGACCCCTGCACGTTCCTGCAGGAAGGTCAGGACACTTGATATGTTGATGGAAAAGCTGCAGTGAACAACCCCACATATTTCTCAGAGGACATTTAGACTTGTTTTACTGGACATCCAGCCTGGGTGTTATTTTCTGTGGGACTGCTCTGCAGTCCCCACACAGACAGAGGTCGTATTTAATCAGAGGCTGGAGGAAGTACTCAGTAATTCCTCTCCTACCACGTCCTTTCCTGCTGTAGTTTATCCACTTCAGACTCCCCAGACAGCCTCTTGAGAGAGTGGTTCAATTTGATTTCAAGATGCTGGAAATAAGCTGAAGTGAATGTGCATTGACAATAGTTTTCTGGTTTAGTTTTTTTTTCCTGGGAGATGGTATATTTATTCCAGTCACTTTTATATATATATATTTTTGTTTTGTTTTGTTTTTTTGTTTGTTTTTTTTTAATTCCTTTTTCTATGTCTGTTATGGCTGACTTCCATTTCTTTCCTACTCTCGAGTCTCAGCAGGAAGGACAACAATTGGTGGCCTGGGAAATATAAACCCCAAAGCCAGTGAGTTATGTTTGCACATCTGGAATTGGGGGTTGATTCTGCACCACTGGGCTGGGAGGTGCTGGGACTGACAGGACAGCAAACATTTGTCCTTTTGTAGTGACTGACCAAGGAGGAGTTAAAATAGACCTTAGATCAGATTTTAGACTCAGATTTGATGTTGTGAGCAAGATCTGGTCAGCTCAAGGGCTTCAAAGGATGCTGTTAGAACATGGAAGCAACTAAGCATTGGGGAAATCCCTTTTCCATGTCATGGCTCATCTTGACCTTGAACAGATACCAGTATGATCCTTGGCATCTGATATTTGATAAGTCTTTTGAAGCCTTGTTACCATCACCTACAGCAGCTTTGGAAAGCCTTGGTATATAATGTCACAGAAATATCAGAAACCTCTTCTAAAATAACTTGCCTAGGGCCAGTAGGGGTTGGATGATTCAATACAGAAGCTTCCTGGTTATAAACTGTGCATTTGTAAAAGACTTTTAGTAAGTTTTTTTGCCTGGCAGTTGCATTTACTTTGCATTGGCTGGTACATTAGGAAACCTCTAGTCTGCACATGAAAACCCTTTGAAAATCATTGCTCCCTCAGAGTGTGGTAATAAGCAAGAAAGTGGACACTCTGTGAAGGTCTATATGTATAATTTTTCTTCAGTTTTGATTAGTTTGCAGAGGTAAACAAGGTTTCTGGTTCTGAGATTACAGAGTCATCTTGAATTTGCTCCCTGGAATTTTTTGCTAGGTGTGAATTTGTGGCATAGGTGATCTTAGGGAGCTCTGTCACGGCGAGGGAATCATTTCACCAGGGGAAGGGGAGGAATGACATGTGAGAAAACGAGGGTGAGCCTCCTAATTCCACCTGCCAGAGGTCTGATTTGGATGGAAGTGCTTGGGAAATGCAGGAGGGGTTCACTTGTGAGGCCCAATCTGTCGGGTTGGGGTTGTATGATGAACTTTAGGTGGAATTCATGTGCTATTAGGAAAGTTATGCAGAGCTGGTGTCCAATCCTGTGGGTCTGGGAAACCTTTGGCCAGATGGGAGTTAAGAATCAAGTCCAGACCTCGGGACTGAGTGCCTCCACTATGGTCTTGGACCTCATCCTTGGTTTCTTTTCCCTAAGTTTAATGAAAATTGAAGTAATATTCTCTCCTGGTGGCCTCTCACCTGGGAACTTGGTGATGCAGAGACTCTTGTGTGGCTCCCCCCTTCCTCCCTGTCCCCTCTGCAATTGTAATACCAACTACAGTAACCAAATATTCTTAATTAGCCTCTAACAGGCTTTATTTAGACCAGGGACAGCTTCCTTCCTTGTAAATTTTTTTTTTTCAACCAAGTTTCTTTTTTTTTCCTTCTAATTTTTGTACAAATTTAATGCAAAAAAAAAAAAAAATGTAGCCTATGAACACCCCCCTGTAAAATTAACTCACATTCTGGTCCAAGAGTAGCAGCCTCTTCCTTGCTGTGTAGATCATTTTCTATACTGCCTATATTTTCCCTTCCTTCTTTGCTACAATTTTTTTTTTTTTTGGACAGCAAAATTTCTGGACAAAACAGTCATTTTGTGCCAGCAATGAACAAAATCTTTCATTCCATTAAACTGTAGCCCAGGATTACAGCCACTTATTTCGAGAATAACATTTTTTAGGGGGGGAAAAAAAAGATTCTGATCCATTTTATTTTGTCCTTCAGTATTTAAAAGTGGTAGGTGTGCACACTGCATGTCGAGTGGGCTCAGGAAACATCATAAATGTTTTGAGATGACTGTTGCTTTGCCAGGTACCAAAGATACCTCTTTATTAGAGCTCAGTTGTTATAAGGAACAATATGTAGAAATACAGAGATAACTGCCCTTGTGGGTAGAAAAAAGGGCAAAGTGAAGGAAAGACTATTTTAGCTATTTAGTTAGAAAATACTTTCCTTCGTCTCCCTCCTCAAATAGTTGATTTTTTGGCAAAAATAGCACCCAGCATGTTTTGACTGAAATGGAAATATTTCAGTCTGGAGGGAAGTTATTGCGATACCTCCTGGGAACTGCTGTTTGGAAACGTGGTGTCTCCAACCTGTTGCCTCTCCAGAGTGACTCCCAGCTCCTGCGATGTCCCACAGAACACCACTGATGGCCACAGAGGCTGTTGTGTTCCCCGGAAAAGGAATGAAAGGAATTTGGTTCCCAGTGTGCAAGGAGAGAGTGGGATCCTGACTCCACCTGTGCTCCGGCACTTGGGACAAAGATATCCCTCTTCCAGGCAGCTTCTCTATGGAAAGAAAGCAGTTGAGGTTCAGCTTGGACATGAGGAAGAATTTCTTCACTGGAAGGGTGGTCAGGCATTGGAAGGGGCTGGAAGTGGAGGAGTCTCCATCTCTGGAGGTGTTTAAGGAATGACTGGACGTGGCACTCAGTGCCCTGGGCTGGTTGAGGTGGAGATCACTCACAGGTTGGACTTGATGACCTTGAAGTCTGACCTCAGTGATTCTGTGAAAATGTATTTTCATCAAGGAAGAAGCAGTTGGGTTGTTATTTTTTCTCCCCTCTCAGCTCTCTGTTGAAAAAGTGTTGATTTAGGTGAGAAGCATCTGGGATGGGGATGGTTTCTTACTGTTTGTGTGGTGCTTTGCCCAGTGAGGGTCTGATGCTGACGGGGTCCCTCTGAGCTGCTGTGAGAATTTATGGTTTACCATGCAGATCTAATACCACATGGCAAAGAGACATCCAATTCTTCCCCCCCTGAAGCAGGGAGGGACTGTGAAAGCAGTCATCTCTACATCCTCCAAAAAACCCACAGAGAACCTGATGTGGCATCATGCCATGGCATGTCCTTTCTTGTCCTCCACTGTACCTCACTGGTGGAAAAAATAGGGCTCTGTCATTTCTTTGAGAATTGGATGTTGGAGTGTTGGAGCTGAGGAAGAAGGAACCAGCCAATCCATGCAGCACCTCATTAGGGGGTAGAGTTAAGGCCACGCTCCACGTGTCACCTCCTTGTGGGTTCTCTCCTTAGATGGGAAAGGTGGGGATGCAGCTTTGGGGTGTCGTGTTGGTGCTGTTCCCACGAGGATTGCTGTGTGAAGGTGGAGTGTGACAGGAACAGGCAGCTCAAAGCCATAACCTGGGAGATCCCCTGGAACCCAGAAGGTTTGAGGGTCACCTGTGAGGTTTGATGGCCATGGCTGTTGACCTTCCTGAGAAGCCACCAAAGCTGCCCTCCAGCAAGAGCTCCTGGGGTGGAGATTTAAATGCTGGGTGTCCACAGGCCCTCTGAAGCCCACCCATGCCCTGGCATCCATTGTTGTCTTGTGTATCCAAGGGATAAGTCTCTGCTTCCTCCCAGTCCATCTCTCTTTTGTTCCTCATTCACAGCCTGGACTTGAGTTCTGGGAAAAAACTGCCTGACCAGCCAGGCCAAGTGGGTGGGAAGCCACGCTCCTGCTGGGAGGAGCTGCTGGGCTTCCAGGGGATGATACCCCACCTTTGGAATAGGCTTTCCTTGGCAAGCCACCAGTGCCCGGGGTTTGGAAAGCTTCCATGGCACAATGAGAGACACATTTCTTTGGTTTTGAGCTCCTGGGTGAGTTTCCCCTCCATTACAGCTCAGTTGCTGATGTTTCTGGCAGCCACCACAGCAGTGGTTTGGATGAAAGCTCCCCGCTGTGAGTAGGTTTATATAATTGCTATTGTTAAATTTTGTAAATAAGTTCTGAACTCTACAGCGATAGGTCCTCTCTAAGGGGTGTCATCAGAAATTCGGGGCTCTTCCTCCTCCTCGTGTAACTGGCCAGGTGAGCCAGGTGATGGGATTTAAGGATATGTCCTTGCTCCAGCACAATGATTTTGGGCAGGTGGGTAGGGTACCTCACAGTCAGCTTGGCCCAATGGTTACAGCCTCAAAGAAGAAACCTTGTGCTGGAATGTGGGCTCTGGTTTGTGGCTGCTCTGAGCCAGGTGACACTTTGGGATCTGCTGCTGTGCTGCCTGATCTTTATGCTTTTTTGTGAGTCTTTGTGTTCAGGGAATACCCAGCTGTTTTAGAGACAGCCCAGGAGGAGGCTTGTACCTCTCCTGAAGGCTCTGAAACCCCCTACTCAGCTTCAGTTCTTCCCCCTGCAGAGCAAGAATAATCTTGTCCAGCCACATTGTTTATGTGCTTGGAGAAATGTCTCCAAAACACACTGTAGGGTCTCGTAGAAGAGAGGATTTCCAGCCAGCGTTGACAAAGTATCCCTGCTTTAAACCAGAGCTCAGAGCAAAGGAACAATCCAGACTTGCCATTAGGACTCACCCTGCCAGCCTGGCTCTGCTGAGGCTGTGGCTCTGCTGTGCATCAAGTCTTGGTGATTTATTTATTCCCCTTTTCCGAGCACTCTGGAGTGGAGTTTGTTCTGTGGTCCAGGGATCCCCCATCCAGGACAACAAAGCTGAGAGACCCTGGGGGAAAGGAATGGGGACAACTACCATAAGGGAAAAAAAAAATAGGCCTAAATATTTAATCCATCTCCGGGTCGACTTGGCAGAAATGAGGTTTTTATTTACATGCATGTGCACATCCACATATACATTATAAACAGTGTGGAGTTTCTAAATCCTGTAATATGCAAATATAAATCTTGTGTGTTTCTGCTATAACTGCATATATCTATTTCAAGCATGGATGTAAAATAGCAGTTGTGGTGGAAGAGGCACAAATCTAAAGGGAGAGGTACTAAAAGGGAAGGGAATAACAAGTGCTGTGTGGATAAAGTGTGACGGGGCTGCAGTCTCCTGAGAGGGATGTTTGTTTCCCTGAAAGCCTGAACAATCACCGTGACACTAATGTGCTGCCTTCATTTATTAATCCACTGATCTATTTATTAATTGATTGCTTTTCCTGACTTGTTTTTATTTTCCATTTCTTTGCTTTTAGTAAAGAGTACCCGGTTGTCCCCAGGAGCACAGTGAGACAAAAAGTGTCCTCGAATCACAGCCCGTTCAGTGGCGAGACCAGGGTCCTTTCTGCCTCCTCCAACCTGGGCTCCCAGTACCAGTGTGAGAACGGGGTGTCCAGCACCTCCCAGGACCTGCTACCGCCTGCCAACCCCTACCCGATCTCCCAGGAGCACAGCCAGATCTACCACTGCACCAAGAGAAAAGGTCAGGCCTTGGCTGCTCCCTGCTCTGTGCTTTCCCCCTCCTGACGTGACTGTCAGCCTCGTTTCCTGATCCTTGTCCCAGCCTGCTTTACAGGGATACTTGGGGATGAGTGAGGGATGAGCATTGTGTGCTGGAGGTGGGCTGGGGGACTCCCCTCACCCTCATTAGCCTAAAATCCCATCTCCACTGCTGGGCTGGGAGCTGGGCCGGGCTCTCTGGAGGGGTGGCAGTGCCTTTCACCCACGGTGAATCCACATTTTGGAAAGATAGCTGGTGCCAGAGATAAAGATGACTTATCTGCCTCCATAGCCCCTCAGACAGGGTTAATCTCCAAGTGGAGATGCCTTGACACTTTGCATTTTGCACAGTTTTCAGCTCGGGGTCTCACAGCTGGGAGAGAGTTTTCAGTCTGCAGAAAGCAATTCCACTCAAACGCTCATTCTAATGAATGGTGCCTGGGATTGAAAATCATGATATCCATGTTCCTTCCCCTCTGGTGCGACTGACCTGCTTTGACAGAGCTGGAGGGATCAAACTGTGAGGGCTTTACACTCACTGCTCAGCTCGTCCTGGCGTGAAGAGCCCCGTGATAGTGACGGGGTAATTGTTTTGGGCAGGAGCCAGTGGTTTGTGTTCTCTCCCTCCCTCTCCCAAAGCCATGGGAATGCTCAGATGCACAAACTCTTGCAGGGCTCAGGTAGCAAAAGCCTCAGATCAGCTCTACTCCAGGTACTCTGAAGAAAATAGGGAATTTCCAGGGCTGAATGCAACAAGGAGTGACAGGACGTGGTTACTGCTGACCCCTATTCCCTTTTCTCAGGATTTAGTCTACGTTGCACTGGGAAAGCTCACAGAAGTCAGCAAGTACCATGGCATTTGAGTGCACCAAGAATTTCTCCAGCCTGGTAGCCTCTCCCCACAGCAGATCCCCTCCTGCTTCCCTGCACGGTCCTATCAGTCAGACACATGTCATTATTTTTAGTAACGTAACCCTGGGGCACGGGGATGTGCAGACACACAGTCTAAGGTAGGGGATGCTGGGAAGTGCTGGCAGAGGAGGCAGGAGGGCAGTGGAAATCTCCCTCCTGTCCTTGGTGAATCTCCTGAATGTTGTAGGGGCACGTGTGCTGTGTGCAGGTTTCTATGTAAAAGTATAGAAGTTGAGACATTCTGGGGTTTTCCTGAGTCTGAGCTAAACAGTGGAAAACAGAGGTGTCATTTTCTGCCCCCTCCAGTTGACCAGGTGACACTTGTGGTCACACAGAGTGTGTTGGAGCTGGGATTGGAAATGGTGATGCTAGACTTGAGCTAGATGTAAGGTAGGGAATAAGGAGAAGCAGAACGTCCCCTAGGTCAGAGATGGGGTGTGTGACCTGTCTTACCCCTCTAGTGATGGATATGAGGTGCTGGGACACAACTGGGCTGCTGCAAAACCCCGCTGCTCATGATGGAAAGTCCCACTCATCCCTGGCATCCCTCAGCCTGTGATCCATCCCCGGCGCTCCTTTGCCCTGGGAGCTGAGCTTTCACCGCCCCTCTTCCCCTCTGCAAACCCTAACCAAAACAAGCTGCCCCGAACGGCAACAAACCCTTTGGACAATCTCCGAGCGCTGCGTGTCCCCGCACCGCAGGGCAATTCATCATTCGCCTCCGCATTGTGACGCGATAAGGAATCAACAGAGGTTTCCTTCCAGTTTTGGGATTCCCGCTAAGTGGTGTCTCCATGGGTGGTTTCCCTCAATCCCCCAATTATCTCACTTCCTCTTATTGTCACAGAAGAGGCGACTATCTGCCCCGTAATAAGCTCCCCGGCCCCTTTTGGCCCTTGCGAAAGTGCAGGAGACCGGCGAAGGGAGCCCTTGTCTGCGCGGCCGATGGCCCATCAGCCCCCTCATTATCTCCGCGATGCCTTGAGTGGCACAAGCAGTTAAGGGCCTTTTATCAAAGCCGCCAAACGCTTTAATCAAAGAGAAGCAGCGTCCTGTCCGATACCACCGGCTTCTTCCGCGGAGCTGTTCGTCTCGGCAGCCCGAGTCTCTCCTTTCCTCCCTGCGCCTTTTTTTTTTCCCCCCTCCCTGCCCCGTGCATCCAGTAAATCGAAAACAGCCACCAGGGCTTAAAGAAAAGAAACACAAAGTTAATGGGAAACAGAGAGTCGGAGTAAGCTGCCAAGCAGCTCTTTGCGAAGTGAAATTAATTAAAAAAAAAAGAAAAAAAAAAGTCACTCGAGATGAGCAATTCTGTTTGGATAAATCAGAACGTGATCCAAGGTTTCATCTCCGACTCTGACTGAGCGTGGCACTTCCTTCTAGCACCGAGCAAGGATCTTTGTTGGAGCTGGGGAAATAACCCTACATGTAATCTTCCTCTTTTTCTCCCTTTCCAGGCTCTCGTTTCTGAGCTTTCCCACATAGTTTTCATACAGTTCTGCATAACTCCTACCAAGCCTCAACATCTAAGAAAACCTGAAAACAAAAGAATATTTCCTCCTATTACCCCTCTCTCCATTTTCTGGACTGGAAATCTTATTGATTTTGTTGGATTATCCGTTCCCCAAACACTGACTCCTCCTCAGTCAGGAGGAGTTTAGGATTTATCTCAAGCGGATTATTTCCTTTTTGCAGGACAGTGGTTATGGATAAATGCTCTCAGAGGCAAAGGGCAATTCAGCTGGGTTTGAGACCAGCTGGTGTCTACATCTTCAGTAGTAAATTCCACCACTGTTTTCCAAGAGAGTCTCTCCTTGGAGTTCCTTCCGTCTTGGACATCTCATGAGGTTTCTCCATATCCTTTTCAGTTGGGGTCAGGCCTCAGTTTAGGCTCAGTTAGGAACAGGTCTGTGTCCAAGCAACTCAAAGGAACCCTATTCAACTTCTGCTTCCTTGGTGACCTCAGACAAGGACTGTGCTCTGTGGTTGACAGTGTTGTTTTTAGCTGTCAAGTCAAGATGGATTCACTGTGGAGATCTGATATGGGGCTACATTAGGGGAGAGCAGCAGGGCTGTGAGGGGGTGTTATCTCTGAAGGCTCCTCTGGTTCAGGGAGGTGATGCTCTCCTGGGTGAGGAAGGAAGGAAGGACACATCCCAGAGCTCCAAATCTGGCGATTACTGCTGTGCAGGTGGGAGTGCAGGGTCACAACATTGGGAATGACCCCGGTGTGCTGCAACAGGGTCGCTGCTCCAGGTACAGGGAAGGGGGAGAATCATCCTGTGTTGTATCCCAGCTCCACGCTGAGATTGCTTATGGCACTGGGTTAACTCTAGACCTCTGTCTTACCAAGGAGTGGCGTCAGTTCTTGATGTGGATTTTCAGGCTGCAACAAAGACCAGTTAGAGCCTTGTCTTTCTCCTAGTTGTTCTCCACCTCTCCCTCTCTCATTGTTGTGCTCGGTGGAGCCCCAAAAGACTTCCCAGCAGGCAGCTTGCTTTGTGTCTTTCATTTAGCCCCACATCCCAGTTAGGGTGTTGGGGCTTGTTTTCCCTTGTATTATCCTCTCCCTCAGATTTCCTGTGGATTAAATAGTCATCCCTCTAAACCTCTGCTCCCTCCCAGCCTTACACAATCTCAACCACTTGGCAGATTTCTGGGATGCTTGTGATGCTGGACAGGAGGCAACTGGAACAGCCTCTCCCCGGGGAGGTTATAAAAGTTGTCATGTTGGCATTCTGAGGGAGAAGAGGGATGTGGCAGAATCCACCAGCTCCAACCAGCAAGGACTGTATCCTTCAGCCACCTAACCTGGACAGGACACCATGGGGAAGAATATATCTTTCCCCTCCTTCCTGCTTGATGAGGCTGGTGGAGGTCCAGCAATGCCTTTCCTCCTCCTCCTCCTCCTCCTCCTCAAGAACAGGCACCATTAGTGTGGACAGACCTCTTTGTTGACTGAACTGATTTTTCCCACGTCCCACCCAGTTTTTCTTTCACTCAAAGAATCTGTAGGACAAAATCCAGGTGTGGGGTGTCTTCTTGGAGGACGTGCTGCTCATCCAGACGATGTTTGGAGATGCAATGAACTGCTGCAGCTGGAGCTGCTGTGGCTTGGATAGATGCAGTGGAGCCCAGAGCAAGGTGCCTGCTGGGGCAAAAGGAGCCTGCCTGTGTGGTGAGGGGATATTCAGGGGGCTGGTGGGCACCCAGCTTTTGCTGTGTGGCACTGTAGCTCCAGCAGCTTTGTATCCCTCTCATGAGGAAAGGCTGAGGGAGCTGGGCCTGTTCAGTCTTGAGAGGAGATGGTTGAGAGGGACCTCATCATGTCTGTCAGTGTCTGCAGGGAGGGGTCAGGGGATGGACCAGGCTCTGCTTGAGAGGATGGGGGTCAGCAATGGGACAAGAGGAGCAGGCAGGAACTGATGCCCAGGAAGTTCCACCTGAACATGAGGAAGAAATTATTCACTGTGCAGTGACCGAGCACTGGAACAGATTGCTCAGAGAGGACGTGGAGTGTCCCTCACTGGAGATGTTCCAGGACTGTCTGGATGCAATCCTGTGCCATTCTCCCTCACTGGAGAGCTTCCAGGACTGTCTGGGTGCAGTCCTGTGCCATGTGCTCTGGGATGACCCTGCTGGAGCAGGGAGGTGGGACCAGAGAACCCACTGTGGTGCCTTCCAACCTGACCCCTCCTGTGACCCTGTGATCTCACCCTCCATCAGAGGTGCCTCCTGTGTCTCAGCAGGCAGTGCTGGCAACTTGCTACCTCTGGAAGAGGTTCCAGCTTTTGATGTTGGATTGTCCTTGCCCTACAACCCTTTGTGTCATGTTACCTGCAATGCAACACATCCATACCACAAATGGTGTGACAGCTGGAGGAACTGGCATGTCTTAGGTTCCATGCCCTAGGATGTACATCTTGTTTGCCACTTAGTGATGTTCACTTTGGTTGAATCTGCCTCTTTTTTTATTTCTTGGACACCCCTTGTCAGCCTTGCACCCTTGCATTGGCTAATCAGGCTCGTGCTAGATCCATGCTAGAATCCAGACTGTGTGGGTGATAATCACCCATTGTGTCTCCCTCACAAAGTTGGGATGAACCTCCTGTAATGCTCTGGAAGCGTGGATAAGCTTTGAAAATTAAAACAGTCACATCCCATTCTCCATTGTCTTCTGTCCTGGGAAAGTTGACTGTCACGAATCAGAAAGGAGCTCTCCTGATTTACACCAAGGGAAGAGGTGGGCCCAGTACACCCTGAAGTCCAGAGACTTTACATGTTTGCATTTCATTCTGGACGGCCCTAATCTTGGAATTGGGAAAATTCCATTTAAAGAGCCATTTGTGTGGTATTTACAACCCAGCTGGAAGTAGTAAATACCGGAAATCTTGGAACTGCTTATGCTCTTGCTCGAGCTCCTTCATTAGATAGATCATCAAATTCCTTGTGAGGGAGCCAGTTTCCAGCCCATTCTGCAGGCTCCGTTTTCCTTGGATCCACTTCGGAGCAGCTTCTCCTTGGCTCTGGCAGCTTCCCCTGCTTGGCAGAACCTTCTGCTTTTTGAGGTTTGTGCAGTGTCGAGGGGCTGGTCACAGGAGCTGATTGCCACCCTTGGCTTCCAAGAACACTGACAGAAGTGGAGGATGGTCAGCACCTCACAGGATGCCCAACACCTCCAAGGGCTCAGTGGCAACTGGAAAAGGACAGTGAATTGCCATCAGGGAACCAACACTGAGAATCAAACCCAGAGCAGGCAGTTAAGCATCTCCCATGTCCTGCTTACACTGATGCAAGGAGGTGAGAGGACCTTCAGGGAGAGGATTATGGCCTTGGGATGGGCTGTCCAGGCTCCAGAACTGGTGGGGATGAATTTAAACTGCAGCCTTCAGCACTGTGTGTGAGATCTGTTTGCCTTGTTCTCCTTTTGCCATTCTCTCACCTGAAGATGGCCCCTTTCCGCCCAAGGTCTGTTCCACACACCGTGAGATGCCCTTTTGCTGCTCTGTGCTGGCTTTGGTCTCCTCTCTGAGGGGTGAGGGGATGATGCCAGGTCACACTGGAGAGCCTGGACCAGTGTAACTCCATCAGCTGGCACCTCTCTGGCCTGCAGGATCCCACCTGATGATGCAGACAGACAGTTCTCCTCTCTCTCTAGCACTTTGAGGTTACATAGATGGGGAAAATCACCAGGAAGAGGGGCCAAAGGGCAGGCAAAAGCTGTTAGGGTAGGATGTAATCCTTTACTAGTGACTACGTCCCATTTGGAGATGGGTACAGGGTCCTTACACATCTTAAAATGTGGACTAATGGTGCCTTTTCCACGTACAACAGCAGCCAGCCTGGCTCTAGAGAGACCAGCTGAGCAACCATGGGAGCTGATAGAGGGCACCAAGAAGGTGTCCACTGAAATTCTGGCTGGTTTTGTTTTCCTCTCTTCACCTGTGATGAATCCTGGAAGCGGCTCTGCCCGGCTGTGCCCTGGCAGGCAGAGAAATGTCTGGGCTAAATGGAAAAAATCAGCAACCTCAGGTTGTAAGTCAGGCAGTTTTATACCACGGAAAAACAGAGTTTGACTGGTTTGTGTTGTATATTTAAAAAAAACACAAATAAAATAAACAGTCAAACCCCAAGCCAATGGTTTCTAATGCCAGCAGAGGGATGCGGTTTGATGCTGAAAACTTTATTAGCAGAACAATGCTGCATTTTACAAGACATTGTTTTTCCACCCTAGTGCTCTTATTACTCAGTGGTGGGTTAGGGATCCAAAACTTTTACACTGGAGCTCGGGCTGCTCTTCCAGATGTACCTCCTGTGAGGGATCAGGGGAGGGGTTAGACCTGTACTTCCAGCTTTTGTCTTTCAGGGCACTACACCCTCCCCACTGCTGCCACATCAAATGGAGCTGACCAGCATTAGAGAGGGTGACACATTTCTGCATCTCCCTGCTTATTGTTTCAGCTGCTTTAAAGATGGGATTGCACTGCTCACTTATTCCATCCTGCTTTCCACCCTGATTTAAAGGGAAGGTAGAGGAGGAAGGTGACTTGGTTATCAGGGCTCTGCATTGTTGGGGTGAACGAGTCAGGTTTTGCTTTTTTTCAGGAAGGAATGAAATAGGATTGTGGTTTTGCACTGAATTTATGGGCAGTGCTGTCACAAAGCCAGAGGACACACAGGGGAATGTCCCCACAGTGTGTACCTCAGTACCTGCTGTTTTCTGGGATTGTTGGACCGAGATGAACAGCAGCAGTTGTTCCAGCTGGACTTGGAAGACACCTGAGCGGGAAAAATGGGTTATTTTACACGTAGAGTGGATGCAGCTTCCAGGAGAACACACATGGCTGTTCACAGCAATAAGAGTGCGTGCATGTGTGTGTTTACAAGACACTAAACCTGCACCTCCCAAAGGTGAGACACCTTGGAGCAGCCTGGCAGCATCCCCTGTGCATCCTGTGGGGCAGATTCTCTTAGTCCTCCTTTTTGTGAAATTGTTGTGTTTTGGTTTTTTTTTCCCTTTGTATTTTGGGGTTGAAAAAAAAAATCGAAAAGGAGAATTTTGTGTGGCATTCTTTCAAATTTTACCCCTGTTACATGGGTGCGGCCTGGAGGGCTTTGACAAAGCGGGATGTTTTTCTGCCTGCACCAGAAATCTTGTTTTTGAAGCAGCAGCAAAGTTAATCCGTGTCAGAACAAGCTCCCCTTCCCTTGCCATGCTGTCCTTAAAATCTCTTGGTGAAGTGCTCGTCCCTGGGAACTTTGCCATCCATTCCAGCAGAGCTGGATTTCATTTGATGACCCTGAGGATGAATAAATAAGTGCACATTCATTTATTCATTTTGCTTCGCCCTGGAGATTTCACCTAAATTGTTTATCTCCTTCCTTCTCTTGGCCCTGGGATGCTGCAGGAAACAAAGGGCTCTGCAAGATGTGCCATGTTGTTTCTAGCTGTGAAATTTACTTTTCTTTTTTGTTCCCCTTGGCTCCAGCACATGGCCCTGTGTGGATTTATGTGCCCAGCTGCCTTGGCACAGCTGAAAACCGGGGTTGAAAAGCTCCAAATCTGATTGTCTCAACTGTGCCATCGCTGCTGCTCTCCTGGAGGGGGGGATTTTTATTGTCATCTCCATTTTCGTGTCTTTTTTTTTTTTTAATCATGAAAATGTGTCACTGTAAAGGCTTTTGGTTAACAGCATCAGCTCTGAGCCTCTCGGGTGGGAGTGGGGACCTCTGTTAGGTCTGCAGGGAGATGTTACTCCTCAGGTCACAGTGCTGGCAGCAGGGAGGAGATGAGGAGCTTGTGGTGTGTGTAGGGGGACATCACCAAGCAAGCTGAGCCTCGGGATCCCTCCAGCATCTTCCCTAATTTTCCTCCCAGAGCTCCTGGCTAACCTCTTCCCCAGTCCAAGCAGGCAGGGCCAAGTGGAAGACTTGGTTTCAGCAGGATTGGTTCAGATCAGTCCCAGGGAAATGAGGGGGATTTACCCCGAGAGGAGTGTCTGGAGCAGGCTGTGTGCTGGGGAAAACGAGGATTGCGGAGAGGGAGGTTCAGCCGAGGGCACGGCATTGTTGGCTACCAGGACTTTTCTGTTCCCAACAGATGAGGAATGTTCCACCACCGAGCACCCCTACAAGAAGCCCTACATGGAAACATCTCCAGCAGACGAGGATCCCTTCTACAGGTCCAGTTACCCCCAGCAGCAGGGACTGAACACGTCGTACAGGACTGAGTCCGCCCAGCGCCAGGCCTGTATGTACGCCAGCTCCGCTCCCCCCACGGACCCCGTGCCCAGCCTGGAGGACATCAGCTGTAACACGTGGCCCAGCGTGCCATCCTACAGCAGTTGCACAGTGTCTGCCATGCAGCCCATGGACAGGTTACCCTACCAGCATTTCTCTGCCCACTTCACCTCGGGGCCGCTCATGCCCCGGCTGGGCAGCGTGGCCAACCACACGTCCCCCCAGATCGGGGACACCCACAGCATGTTCCAGCACCAGACCTCCGTTTCTCACCAGCCCATTGTCCGGCAGTGTGGACCTCAAACTGGCATCCAGTCCCCTCCCAGCAGCCTACAGCCCGCGGAATTCCTGTATTCCCACGGCGTGCCCCGAACCCTCTCGCCCCACCAGTACCACTCCGTGCACGGCGTGGGCATGGTGCCAGAGTGGAGCGAGAACAGCTAACAAGGGAGAAGTGCAAGAGGGCGTCAGCCACGGGAAAACCGAAGGAAACAAACAAACAAAAAAAACCAAACAAAACGGGAAAAGGAAAAAAAAACCAAACAAAACCGAACCAAACCCCTCGTTGATTAAAAAAAAAAAAAAAAAAAAAAAAAAAAGCGAGAATATTTTGCGAGACTCCTTTAACTGAATGTTCACCGCCAGCACTCGAGAGGGACGGACGCTGACTGAAAGCACGGATGAAAACAGGCATCAGCCTCGGTGTGACTTGTCCCCCTCCTCCCCCCCCCCCCCCCCCCCTTTTTTTTTTTCTTTTGTTTCAAAAGAAAAACCAACAGATTGGCACAAAATTCTTCCCCTGCCACGGGCCCACCCAGTTTGTGTTGCTGCCACCGCCAGCCCCGTGCCCTCGTGTCCCCCCCCACCTCCCCGCCCCCGTCCTCCTGCTCTTTTTGTTCTTCAAGGGACACCAAACTCCTGCTGCCTTTCTCACCACGGTCAGAATGCTTGAAAGAAAACAAACTAGGATGTTACCTTTTTTTTTTTTTTTTTTTTTGGTGTTGTTGTTGTCGATGTTTTTTAATAAATAATAATATATATATATTTTTTTTTTTTTTTTTTAAAAAAAAAAAAAAAGGGAAAAAAAAAAAAAAGAAAAAAGACACCGGCCCTTTTTAGGGTGGATTTCGGAGTGGTGTTTCTTTTTTTTTTTCTTTTTTTTTTTTAATTAGTATTATCCTTCTTACTTTCCAACAGAAAGAGGTACTGAGAAGCCACAAATAAAACCCAGTGCCTACCTCACCCAGGCATTGTACCAAGAGTGAAATCCTTCCTTATAAATGTCTCAAAACACGTCTCTGCAGGAACCATCCCCATAAACTCATCTCCTTTCCCACTTGTAATCCTCTCACTCTTCTTTCCTTCCCATCTCCTGCTCTTTCTCCTGGTCCATCAGCTGGTTCTGACGGAAGCACGGGGGTTATTTCCAAGCCTGAAAACATCCAAGGTTTGACTCCTGCTAAATTTCTACTGGAATGTGGAAAGCAAAGCTCTGAGCCAGCTGGGGAGGGTGGGAGGGGGGAGAGGATGCAGGGAAAGGAAAAAGTTTGCTCATAAAAACGATGATGACGCTCGTTTGCAATCCCTGACACTTTCGTTTTGTCCCGTGTTCCTTTTCTTCCTCTCCAAAAAAAAAAAGAAAAAAAAAAAAAAAGAAAAGGGATACCAGACTGGGCATGTGAGATATGACTTAAATGTGTTTAAAAGGGGTAGAAAACGATCATGAGAGGCTGGGAGCGGGGGAGGCAAGAAGAGAAGGAAAAGCAAATGTGTGTAAGTAAAAATGTCTACTGCAGAATTTTTCAGGTGTAAAGTTCCCTGGTCCTATTTATTTATACATGGGAGTTCCAATAACACTGTGTCACAAAGCCAGCAAAGCAGCTCACTCAAAGAGGTTGAAATTTTTATTGAAATGGAAGTTTGCTTTCTTTTCTTCTTTATTTTTTTTTCCCCTCTCTCCAAGCTGTGCACACTCTATCTAATTTACATATATTTTTAATTAAAAGTAATTCTAATTAACAAAAAAAGAGCTGTACCTGTGTGTCAGCCACTGGGAATGTGGGTGTGAATGTGTGGGAATGCTGATATGTGCATGGGAGGGAATATAGACAGGTATCCCCAGCCATGTAGTTAAGGAGAAAAAAATAATGCCTACCTGGATACAATTTCCCATTTTTGTGTGCCAATTTATGTCTAATAAATACCACACACTCTCAACAGCAAGGGACCTGCCCACCTATTTTTAATAATTTTTTGGGGAGTTTGGGGGTAATTTTTCTTGGTTTTTTTTCCCTACATGATGTCCATAATTACATGGTTTTTTATAATCAATAATTACATTTCTTTATATTAATTTCTGCTGCAGCACAGGAGGTACAACATCCCAACAGGGAAGGGGGTGATAGGTTTTTTTCCCTACATGATGCCCATAATTATATTTTTTTTAATAATCAATAATTACATTTATTGATATTAATTTCTGGTGCAGCACAGGAGGTACAACATCCCAACGGGGAAGGGGGTGATGGGCTGAGCTTGAGGTTCCTGTGTTTGGGGCTGTGGGCTTGCCTGCTATGGAACTGCCTGGGTCCCCCAGGTCCTTCCCAGCCATCCTGTCTCCAAGGAATGTGCTCTCCTGGACTCCCTTTCCCAGCAAGGTGGATTTAAAAGTGACCTTGGGAACCCAGGTGGGTGGCACCTGTTGCAGATGAGGTGGGTGGGACATGTTTGGCCCAGGGGAGGTGTGGGGTTGTGTCCCAGCCTCAGCAGAGGAGGGGAGGATGCTGTGGGGATTGGAAACAAGGTGGGATAAATCAGCTCCAGAGAAATAAAGGGATGAGAAGCCCGTCAGATAGGTCTCCTCTGTGTGGCTGGTGAGCCATGGCCACCTCAGGGAGAGCATGGCCAGGTCCTGGGAGGGAAGTGAGGAGGTGTCCCCAGCCTGCCCCACTGGCAGCAGCTCATGTGCATTGTTCTTGGTGGCCTCCTGAGCACCAGAGACCCAGGGACACCTTGTGAAGGCACAGGAGGTGAGCAGGATTGGCAGAGCCCGTTCACAAGGGATGGTCCCACCTTGCTGTTCCATGGCAGGTGGGACCTGGGAGGTGGGATCTTCTGGGGCTATCCCAGCACTGGCTACAAGCCAGCTTTCTTCTTTCGGATGTCTCTGCTTTTACTGTCTTCTGCTTGCAGCAACTGGGTTCCAAAAACCTATAGACAGAACCAGAACGTGGTTCTGTGCTACCCCAGAAGCTCGCTCTGGGTGTTGACCACATTTTCAGGCAGAAGGAGATGGCAGGCACCACAAAACCCTTCTCTGGGCATGGCTGGGACCTCAAGTGCTACACAGGGGATCACCCAAATGTTGCATTGCTCAATAAATCACATGTGGTGTCTCCAGAACGTGCAGTTGGCCGAGATTGATGGCCCAGTAAATTGCATTTGGAGTTCAGGAATAAAAATCTTACGCTGTATTTAGCTGTCAGTAACATTGTACTTCCCAGGCTTCCCTGTTCCACTGCTAATCATGTAATCATCTAATCACCATAGGGTAATTACCATGTAATTAAATGGCCAGTGGTTACTCTGTAAGTAAAGAGGTCTCACTCGAAATGTGTGCCATGCACCTCAGAGAGGATTAAGGACACTAAACTCACATGGTAAATTACTTCTCAAGCTTTGGAAGGAAAGCCTCAAGCTTTGGAAGGAAAGCCTCAAGCTTTCAACTTGACTGATTTCCCTGAGCTCCTCATGTTTGTTTTTTGGCTCTGCAGGGACGTGCCATGACTCTCCTCAGGAGTCTGTGATGACACAGTGGGGTTTGGCTGCTGAAAAGCCAAGTAGATCCCTGAGGATGCAACCTTGTGGAGCCACATTAGCATGAGGAGCAAGGAGGCCACCAGTGGCAGAAGGATGGACCTGTCACATCAACAAAACCTGGGATGAAGGCAAAGGTGGATGGGAGGATGTGATGTGGCCTTTTTTTCCTCTTAAAGGTTTTGTTACTGCTTCCATAGGGCATTTCTGGGTTTTAGCCTTGCTGGAGCCCAGCTGTGCCACGTGAGCCCAGGCTGCTCTTCCACTTGAATGGGAGGGACTGTGAGGAGTCAGAGAGGACATGAAAGGAAAAGGTGACTCTCAGCCTGGATGTGAATGTGCCTGGTCCATGTTGAGCCTTGAGAAATAGCTTGTGCTTCTTCCCAACTGCTCCAAAAAAACCACCAGGAGCTGTCAATTAGAAGGGTTCCCTCTCCCTTTGGTTGTGATTTTATGTTCCAAAGCGCCTGATGTGATTTCTTTAATTTATTTTCTTACGGATTTATTTCTTAGCCAAGTATAATAATGATGTTGACAATAATAAACCAATGAACCAGCCACCAAAATTAGGGGAAAATTACACAGGAGTTACTGTCATTGGAAGAACTGGACAAAAGAGGTTGCAAAATTCACCCTATTCAGAGCTAAACTGGTAATTCATCGCTGTGAGGGTGGTGAGGCCCTGGCACAGGTTGCCCAGAGAAGTTGTGGGAAGTGTCCAAGGCCAGGTTGGATGAGGCTCTGAGCAACCTGGGATAGTGGAAGGTGTCCCTGCCCATGGCAGGGGGGTTGAAATTAGATGATCTTTAAGGTCCCTTCCAACTCAGGCCATTCCATGATTCTGTAATAAGAGACCTTGGAACCCGGAGCAGACCATCCCAGAGTGGGACAAGGGACCCAGCAGAGCCACCAGCAGCCTTTCCAGTCTTGCCTACGAGTCCCAGGAGCCATCAAATAATACTCAGCATTGCCTGGTGATTTCCCATAAGCCCCACTGAGGGTGTTGGGGTGGACCTGAGGTGCTCCTGCCACAGGCGTGAGGACAGGGGTGAAGGAAAAGTCCAGGAGAGCTGGACTTGCTGGGACATGAAATGTGTCCTCAGGTGAGGGGGGAGCTGGGCTCTAAAGGGATCTCCAGTGCAGGAGAAGGGCTGGTGAGGTGGATGGAGAAGGCAAGGGAGGTCCATCCTCCTCCTCATGGGCAGGGGACTTCCTTACCTCAGACCTTCTGGTGAGGAGCCTCAGGGCAAGTCTGCGTGGAAAGTAGCCATGAAACATCCCCAGGCAGGAGAAAAATGAGGCTTTATAGATGAACTGTAATAAATAAGTGCAGCCTGTAAAATTCCTTCGAGCAGGCAAACAGAGAGAGAGAGAAACCCAACCTCTGCTAAAAACATCTTTTAAAGAGTGAACACGAACTCCCAGGCTGTGGTCACAATGCTGTTTTCTCAGCTGCCTTCCTGGGCTAAAATACTCCCTGCAGTTCCCATGGTTGGTACCTGGGGAGGCTCTGGATGCCCTGAGAGGCACAGAGAGCCCTTTGTGTGCCCCTATCAGCTCAGCTCCACATTTCAAATGTCGACAGCTACGATGCTGAGTGAGTCTGGGAGGTGGCTTCCCCCTGCCATGGCATCAGCAACCCCCAGATTTGAACTGGGAGGTTTTTCTTAGGGACAGGGATGTATGAGAGGAACAAAGTCACCCCTCTGCTGCTCAGTGCTGCTCCCAGGGCAGAGCCAACCTCCCAAAATCTGCCTTGAGGGTTGAGGGGAAAAAAATATCCCAAAGCCTCAGGATTCTCGTACATAAATCCAGCCCACAATATCATAGATTTTATGGTGCTGCCAACTCTGACAATTTTATGATGGGTCTCATGTGAGTTGCAAAAGTGTGGTTTATTTTTTTCTCTCAAGATTTCCAGTTCCTGGAGACCTGTGATTACATGAGACTCTCAAAGGATTCAGTCTCTTTTCCCCACTGTTTTTGATTCTTTGTTGGATTTTAGAATACACAGTGAAGCTGGAAACTTTACTGGAGGGAAAAGTGAGGCAGAGAAAAGAAATTACTTGTCTGGAGGTGGGACTAGAACTCATCATCAGCCAGAAAGTATTTTGTTTATTTATTTATTTATTTATTTATTTATTTATTATGTTTTCTCTGGGAAAGTGAATGCCTTTGCTGCATTTGTTTTTTTTTTTTTTTTGGAGTAAAAAAATAACAAAGTTTGAAGGGAATGGTAAATTTTCAGAAAGTGCCTTGAATAAATTCCCACCCCCCCTAAAAAAAGGAGAAACACTGTGTTCAAATTTAGATTTTACTCTTCCAGAATTTCACAGGAAATTTTTCAACCTGAAGTCGTTTGAGAGCGAAATGCTGACGTGTTTCCCTTGGAACCCACCACACCCAGTGGGTCCAATATCTTCTACTTCCTTAATTTTGTTGAAACCAGACTCGGTGGACGGTTCTGACTGTGCTTTGCTGTGGGTTTTGGAGGTTTCACCCCACACCTGTGAGGACTCAGCTACAGAAAAACAGAGTCAAAAGCTAGTGAGTGTTTGCCACAGTTCCCCCACGAGATAAATGAAGGTGATAAATAAAGGCATTTAAGTGCAAGGCTTCTACTGTCAGTCAGAAGGGCTGGTGGGGGGGTGATGCTGCTTTTTTGAGCCCCCTGGTTCTTAATATCCTCTTTCTCCTGGGAACACCTGGGCAGAGCCCATCACTGCCTAGCAGCAGGAGGAGAGTCCTGAGGGCTCTGCAGGTGCCCTGTGTTAGGCAGCAGCAGCTGGGGACACTCTCCAAGGCTTCCTACCAGCATCATTTCCACCTGGATGAGCCCTCCCACCACAGGGATTAAAGGCAGAGGCAAGATCAGGGCTGGGCTTTCCCACTGGGCTTTTGCCTTGGCAGTTTGTAGTGATGCTGTTGGGAGCACGTTTAAGCAGGTAAGCAAGGAAAAATAACTGGAATGTGCTGAGGAGGTGGAAACTGGTTGCTGTGGGAGGGTTTCTGTGTAATGTGTGCACTGTTACATGTTCACTTGGGGTGTATGACATCCCCCAAGTCAGGAGGGGTTCAAACTTCATTTAAGGCTGAAGAAGTGACTTGTAATCTGCCTCAAGGCAAATGTTGCTTGAATTATGATCAGAAAGTACAACCCTAAACTGGAATGGGAAAGGGACAGACACCTGCAGCAGCTCATGGTGAACCCTTTAGTAGCAAGGGCTCCATGAGTACTTTTGTCCAAAAATGCTGGTGTGGAGATGTTTTTGTCGTGTAAGGTCAAAAAAGTATATTATTATTTTTAGTAATTGTGGTGCAAATAATATTCTGCTGCTCTTGCTCTGTTCTGTGTGAGCTGGCACGTGGAGAATGCCTTTGCCAGTGTGTGTCTGTGTCACTGTGGTGCTCTGTGCTGCTGTGATACCCCCGTCATTGGCTCCAGGGATCCCCAGGTCATCAATATTTCACTTCAGCTTTTACTTAGATCTGGATTGCTGTGAATCAGAAATTTGCTTGCTGTCCCTGGGGTTTCCAGGGAAACATTCTAATGAAAAGGTAATGAGGCCATCACGATGGAGTGCCAGTTCCTCTTTTCCTGATGTTGGTGTATGGATTTCTCCTCCATCCTTTATGAACACATCCCTGGACCTGCTGGCTGGGTTCCTGCTCTGGATGCAGCAGATCTTTGCTGCATGGTTGGCTCCTGTTTAGATTGTTCACCAGGACCTCCAGGTCCTGTTCTGCAAAGCTGATTCCTGGCCCCAGCCTGTTCTGCTGTTTATCTGTGCCAGAGGGAGGGCTTTGCCTTTGAACTTCACGAGGCTCCTGCCTTCCCACTTCTCCAGCTTGTTGGAGCAGCAGCTCTTCCTCCCAGTGTGTTGGTGGCTCCCCAGTTTCGTATCATCTGTGACCTTGGTGAGAGTGTGCTCTGTCCTATCACCCCAGCCTTTAATATATTAAGATATTAAAAAGCTTTGGTGCCAATACTGATCCTCGAGTAGCCAGCCACAAGTTGGAGTTTTGCTGCTGCTGATCACCCTTTGCATCTCATGGTCCAGACCATTTTCTACGCATCCTGTTGTCTGTTTATCCAGCCCATACTGAGTCACTTTGGACTGTGGGAGACTCTTAAAGGCAGTTGCAGGTCCTGATGTTCATCAGAAGCTTAGCCTGAGGAGTGCCCCAATGTTTTCCATCTCAGGATGTCTGTGTGCACCTTCTTCATCAGGGCTTTTAATTAGAAGCACCGTGGCCCATTAACACAGAGGGTGGTTTTTGGGGGGCACATACCTGGGGGAAGCAAGCTTAGTGGAAGCCTGGTTGGAAAGCTAAGTCAGTGTGATGTATTTGCTGCTGTTCCAGCAGTGTTGGCTGCCCTGCCTGAGCCTGGCTCTTGGCACGACTGGGCAGGGAAGGAGAGGTGATTCCAGACTTGGAGAGCTTTTAATTTAAGGCAGAGGCCCAGGGATGGTCCATGGTGCTGTGAGCAGCCTGGAGCTGGGCAATGGTGAGCTGTACACAGACACTGGAACAGCCTGAGTGAGTGACAGGCACCAATATTGTCGTTGGGTTGGTGCCAGTCAAGGTGGTGATGACAAACCCAGCCTGGCAGCAGCTGCAGCCCTTGCCTACGTGGGGAGCAAATAATAAAACTCTGTTTTGGTTCCTTTCCAAGTGTCCTACGCTGGGGTTGTGCAGCCAGGGAGGGAGGCAGCACCACCTCACAGCCAGGGTCACAAGCTACAGGTGGAGGCAGCCTTGCTCTGCTGGGTGACCCTCAAAGCCTCCAAAAACACTTTGCAAGGGAAATTAAATACCACTGTTGGACCAATGTGGGCAACTGTGCTTTTTTGGGTGTGTTTAACCAGCACCAAAACACTGCTGAGGCTTGAATGACATCATCTGCTGAGCTTACAAAGAAGTAATTGTGCTTTTCCCTCCACTTTTAAACTAATCACCTGAAACAAAAAAGTGTTTCTACGTGCAGCATCTCCTAGAATAGGAAGCATCAAAGCTGCTTTAATTTTTGGCATAAAGCATCCTACTGGGATGGGAGGTGAGGGTAGTCCTAGTTATGGTTATTGATCCTTTGGTAAGGGAAATTTGATGTAATCAGCTTTTTTTTTTTTTCTGGAAAAAGAGAGAGTTGTCTCAGGCCACCCTGCCATCCCAAAATGTTGCTCAGCACTAATCAATATTCAAAAGAAAAACAAAACATGGACAGTCAGGGCTAGGAAACAAAAAGGTCACCTCGTTCCTAGCTGTGTTAATAGCGTTAAAAACAAGAAAGTCTAAAGTATTTCCCTCATGTCTGTCTTCCAGACACTGGGGCTGAGTCTATGCCAATATTTGAAGATTCTTACCCATAAGGAAGTGAGCTCCTGGTCTGAGCAGGATTGTCACCATCCCAGGCCATTGCTGAGCATTATATGGGATTATTTTTCAGGTGGGTTTGCTTGGATTTTAGTTCTATTGACACAGCTGTCAATAAAGTACAGGAAAGCTGTATGTGAGGTGTCCTTCCTCATCTGACTGTGGCAGCTTTTAGGAGTATTTTAACAATTTGATCAGATATTGATGGGGGGGGTAAGAACCCTCTTGGGTCATTGGCTGGATCCAGCTGCTGCTCTTTCCGGGGGGACAGAATTCCAAGAGCAGGAGAGGCAGCCCCCTCTGCCTGAGAGGTGCAACTGGCTGAGATGTTACAGTAGCTGTATATAACCTAAATTAGGGCTTAATCTGAAGCCAAATCTGGAGAGTTAGTGAGCCAGGAAAAGTTTAACAGGTACTATTTAAAGAATGAACTAGCCTGGGAAACTCTCCAAGCTCAATGTCATCTTACTGAGGACCCTCAGCAATATTCAAGCTGAAATTTTTATTTCTGGATGTTTTTGGTTGTTTTTTTGTTGTTGTTGTTGTTGAAGTTGGTTGAATTTTGCTCATGAGGGTGAAGAGCTCCCAGGAGACAGCTGCAGTGATTTGATAAGGCTCATTTCTTTAGGAGATGAAGCTACAACAAACTCCCTGGACCAACTAGCCCTTAACCAAAAGGTTTCATCCATCAATCTCATCCTTAGTGAGGCTGCTATTGGGGATTCCAGTAGGAATATTCCTTTAGGCATATTACATATGTACCCATGCAGGGCTAGCCTGGAAAAAAAGGCCCTGTGGGTTTTTTTTTTTCCTGGCTTAATCCATCCTGATGAAATTCAGTGTAGTGGAAATGTATTAATTGAGTCCTATGCTGGTTGGAGCCTGTTCTCCTTCAGGACAGAGAAGTGGGATAACTGGGGAATAAGTTATTTGTCCATTAATGATAACAGAAAGTGCAGCCATTGCCCAGACCTGCCTTGTGCAATTTGCTGCCTGCACCATCTGGGATTCAATCAAGGACATGATACTCGCCTGGAGGAGAGGGATTAAATGATAGGATAAAGAGAACAAAGTGGCCAAAGAAGGAATCTCCCAGACTCCAGCAAAAGACAAGCAAACCCTGCTCTACCCTCACACTTGGCAGTGACCCTGGCAGTGCCTGCAGGGAGATGCTCCCTCGAATCCCAGCCTTTCCAAAGCACTCAGTGCTGCTGCTCGTGGCAGGGGAGCAGCTCCTTGGTGACACAGAGCTGTTCTCTGCCCCCACTGCTCGTGCTGGTGCTGAAGGGCCTCTTTATTAGTGTCAGTGATGACCATGACCTTTATGTTCAGCCTGTGCCAGAGTTCACGGTGCTGGGAGACCTGGCACTGCTTCCTCCCCATCCTGGCATGGAACAAATCTTCAGGCCTACCTGCCTCCATTTCTTGAAGCAAAGGAGATGAGGGGGGAAATGGAAGAAAATCCCTTACATTGCTGCAATTTTTGAGACATAAAAGCTTCTCTTTGAGAGCGAATACTTTTTTTTTCTTTTTTCTTTTTCTCCCCCCTTTTTTTCGTGGCATTAGGGCTCAAGAAATTCCTTGGAAAATAATTTGTCAAAGCCCTGACTGATCAAAGACATATATAAAAGGACCTTTTTTTTTTTTTAAAGGGGAAAAAATCCCCCTCCGAGCTCAGAATGAATTGGCAATTCATTTACCAACTGTCAGATAAAGTAGCTCAATCCCTATCACGTCTTTAGCTGGAGCTGTGGCCAGAAGGAAGCAATTCTCGGCCCACTGTGTGTACATGTTTGGGGTATGTTAGTGATTAGGGTATTCCTGCCTGGGGGATGCAGAAAGATATGACTCAGATTCACAAAAGAGCCATAAATCTCCCTCCTTTTATTCAAAATGTGTGTTTTATAGCCATTTCCTGGCCAATTTCTGCCTCGAATAAATATGTAACATATCTCTGTGAGTATAGTTCTTTAAGTCTGAGTGCTGGGCTTCCTCTCAAGAGTGAACTATCTGCTCAGAACAGCAGAGAACCACATTCAAACTTTTCCTTTCATTCCCAGGAAAAGCCCTCGGTTGCTTGAGCAATGTCCTGGTGGCACCTGCTCCTGGTCTCCTTCTTCTGCTTTGGGGTGACCTGGTTGGGAGATGTGATCTGAAGGACCCCGAAAGGTCACCCAGGCCCCAAGGCAGGATCAACTAGACTGAAAACTGGAATTTTTGGTCTGGCAATCCTGGCAGTTTTGGTCTGAAATCCTGCTCAGGCAGGATTTCATTGATCTCAGCCATGAGCCAGGGCTCACACAGCACTGGGTTTGAATGGCAGCAGCCAGGGAAGCTCTGGAGGGGCTCTGTTGCCATCCCATGACTGGGTTGATCCTCACCCAGGAGCTGGACTTGCACAAGTCACCTGTTTCCATCATGTCTAGTTCTCAATTTGTAGCTGAAAACGTCCCTCCAGCCCGTGGTACCTCTGGAACTGGCTTTTCTCATCTCAAGAGCAACATCACCCACTCAGCTCTCCTCTCCTTAGCTTCCCATCCCACATCCCTTCCAACCAGCTTGGTGTCTCCCAGTTTACTGCTCCCACTCCCTCTTTTCCACTCTGGTTTCCTGGGTGCCATTTCTGACTGGGAAATACAGGAAGGACAACACAGACCTGAAGAAAAAGGCAGGAGGAGCTGGGCAGGATGGCAGAAGGAAGTCAAGGCAGGGATATTTCTCTGTTCTTAGACCCCCCTCACGGGCTGCACGGGTAGAAATGCCCAAGGTCTTTAAGTTGTATCATTTTTTGGCACTGATGGGCTGCAGTTCTTCACTGAAATCAGCTGAAGTAGCTGAGAAATGCTCACCAGGAACACGTTGAACCATCTGCTCTTCATGTTTAGCCAGAGGTGGAGCTCCAGGAAGAAGGAAGAACAACAGGAACAACTGTGCTCTTGGAGAGCAACACCACTAAGCTTTCCATCAGTGCCCTGCTCTTCCAAGTCACGCAGAATGCTGATTCCCCTCAGTAAAACAACAGGAAAGCCCATCCTCTTTGCAAGGAAAGCAGTAAATTTTGGGGTCTGGCATCGCTGGTACTTTATTTTTAGCTCTTCCTTCTAATCCTTTAAGCCTGGAGTTCCTTTCTGTTTCCTTTTCCCCTAAACCAGGAGCTGCAATCGCTTGGAACTGTTTCAAAGTCTCAAAGCCAATGACAAAGCTCCCAGATCCCATGCCAGAGCAGTCTGGTAGGGGCCTAAGGTTTATCTCGTGGAGGGTTTGATCTGAAAGCTGCTGGAGTTGGTGGGAATCTCACCACTAACCCTCAGGAGTTTGGTTGTTTTTTTTTTTTATTGTGCCCTCAAACATACCCAGCCTATCTGGCAGTATCCTGAGTGTCCATGTTATTTAAAAATAACACGTGTGGTTGTGAGAAACAGGTCTCAAAATGTTTTCTAAACTTTGGTGCAAGGCTGGAATTGATCTCATATACACAGTGTGACACCTCGAATAAAAGATAAAGCAAGAAAGACACAGCAGATTAATGGCCAGAGATTATAGGAATTTCTTCTAAAGGTGACTGGCAGAGGGAAAGATCATTCACTGGAGTGAAATATGTGTTCTACGTGTGCTTTGGATGCTCTTCAGGGGAAAGACACTGCCAGGCTGCTCTTTCTCTGCTGCTCTTTGCTGCTCCTCAGTGATCCCTCTGGAATGAACATGGGCTTCTCCTTGCAGGTTTAGACCCTTCCACGGGCCATTCCCAACATCCTGTGACTCCCAGTGCCAGGAGACATCTATTCCCTCGAATTCTTTACCTCTCCCATAGCTGTTACCTCTGCATCAGTCACTGCTGAAACTCCTGTCATTTGTTAGCAGAGGAAACAGCTTCTGGGGATCTCTCAAGTGTTTGGGTCAGTAATTTTGTACCTGAGGTGACAGTTTGATATCAAATACGGAAACAGCAGATCTGAAACCCTCCAGACAAGTGTCTTTCAGCTCTGGCTGCAGCTTTTAGCTGTAATTTTTTTTTTCTTTCCTCTCCATGGTATCTCCATTTAAGGCTCCCTCGTGTAAACATTTATAAGCACATGATGGTTTTAACAATGATTCATCCTATTAAAGTCCAAGTGGCTACTCACAGGATGGTTTCCAGAACTAGGCAATAGATATAAAAAGGGCAGGGACCATGACTTTTCTGTGCTATCTCAAGTGCTTAATACTTCAGACACAACAGGCTCAGTTTCAGAGGAGCTGCTCTCCCTTGGCTGTATATTAAAGCTGCTTAGAAACATGATTTATATATATATATATTTTTTTTTTTTCCTCTAGGAAATCCTTTGTGTTTAAACATCCCAAATAGGCCCAGATTGCTGGGGCAGCCCAGGGTTTTCAGGCAGCTCCAGTGCTGGTTCAGAGCAGGGCTCTTATGTAAATGGTCCTGGGAGAAGGAGAGTGGGATTGTGATTTTATGCACACTGAGATTTTTATCAGCTAGAAAAAAATAGTTACATTGACACATGCCAATTTTTGAAGTTTTGACCCAAAATTATTGCTTTAGGGCAGCAATAGAGAGGTACAACATGGAAGAGTAGGGCTTTTCCCCCCCTGATTTATGACATTATTGTGTTTTACCCAGCCCCAAAACACAGCCGTGGAGGGATGTGGCTGGTCCCCAGCTCAGCCCAGGGATTTGGGAAGCTCCTGGCTCTGCCTGGGGACCACGTGCTGCCCTGGAGAAGGCACTTGGCTCTTGGGGTTGTGTTCAAGCACTTCAAATACCACTGTGAAGTGGGCTGTGTACCCAGAGGACTCCGTGGGCCTGGGCTGGGAGAGCTCAGGTGCTGCCACAGTGATTCCCTGCCTGGAATCACAGCACATCCCAACAATGGGACAGTTCTCCAGGAGTCTGGGAGAGATGGGGAAAAGTCAGGGAGGATGGAGAAGAGGCAGCTCTGGGCTGTATCTTGGCTTCTTTTTGCGAAAATCTGTCAAAGCTACATCAGAAATGGTTTTTTTGGGGGGCTGTTGGGATTTTTGTGTGTGTGGTTTGTGTTTGTGTTTTTTTTTTGGTACCACTTTGTGCATTTAGGCACAGAACCTCAGAGGAATTTCAGGGATGTCCATGGGGTCTTTTCCAAGCAGCCATGACCTTCACTGCCCATACCCTCAGCTGGCTGGATGTCAGCCAGCTCTGCACTAGAAAGCCTGTGGCTTTGTCAGAGGGCTGCTAAGCCTGAGCTCTCACCAAAAATAGGCATTAGAAATGCATTCAATGCTTCTCTTAATGACTTAAAAAAAAAAAAAGAAATGTAGTAGGGTTTTACAAACAGTTTGTTTTTCATGTGACATTTAGATGAAAGCAAAAAAAAAAAATGTTCAAAACTGGACCTGTGGCAAAAGGAATCTTTTTCATTGCAAGATGATTCAGTGCAGAGAAATGTTCTACTTTTTTGATGATTTATCAACTGTCTTCAAATAAACCAGGTAATTGAAGTTAACAAATTACCATTCTGTTGAAAAATCACTTTTTTGTTTCCTGGAAAAAAGAAAAAAAATATTTCAAGAGAAAAAGCTTTGTCTGGGTACCAGGGAAGGGCTCCTGGTGAGATGTAGCTTCATGCTGTGGTGATAGGGAAAAGAAGTGGAGTGAGCTGATTATATATATATGTGTGTGTGTGTGTGTGTATAAAAGGTAATTTAAGGTGTCTGTAAAATACTTTTAATCTGTTTGATTGATGGGCAACCAAGCCCTGAGGTAGAGATGCCAACATGGCATCTTTGGGGGAGTCACTACCTCATGAGACACTTGAAGAAGGTATCTCTGGGCCACTGAGGCTTCTGTCGAAAGAAAAGATGAGAGCAGGATGTTACCGGGGAGAAAACGCAAAATCCAAAGCCCCTGAGTGTGGCCAGGCAATTGCTTTAGAAAAAAAAATAATAATAGAGTTTCCAGGAAAAGCCTCAAGATGATGGTGGTCAGGTTGAGTGAGGGAACACCTGGGGAAGATTGATTAAGAGACGGCCAATGTGTGCTGGTGATTTATGAGGAGTGGTCCTGGTTTTAGTAGGAGTTCTTTGGAGATATTGCTGCTATGGTGCAGGGCAAAAAAAACCTCCTGGATGCAATATAGTTACCAGATTGTCAAACATCACTTGATAAGGTTCCACAAGTGAGATTATTAACTCAGCGAGGGAGAAACAAAATACGAGGTCAAATAAGCTGTGGGGCAGAAACCTGCTCTGGGAGACTGGAATTCTCTCTGTGCATCCAAATCAATATATACATCTGTGTGTATATATATATATGTCCATCTGTCTGTCCACCTAGCTATTTACTCACCTAACTCACTCCTGCTCCTCCTTCCTGGTAGCTGGGAGCAATTCAGGAGGAGCGGCTGCTTCGGCTGGGAGAGGATTATTTCAGGGACTCACTTCCCCTTTGAACCTGAGTTTTCTTGTGCAAGGAGAGGGGTTGCTCCCCTGTGTGCTGGATGGTGGAGCTGGACTCAGATGATGGAGTTTGGAGATGCAGAGGCTGGTGAGTGCCCCGTGGCAGTGGGCATTTGAATGGGAATCACGAGGCAAAGCTGGGCACAACCTGAGGGGTGCCTGTATGCCAGTGACTGAGAGTTCAGTGTCTCCCTCCTCTAGTCCACTGTGGCTTTGTGGATCTTCTCAGGTGCCCTTCCAGGCTGGCTCCCCTTGGAGTAAATGCAGTGGAAGAAATGGCACTGGAAATGAAACAAAATGCATCAGGGCTGTGCTCTCATCCCACCTCTTCCATCCCCTCCTTTTTCTCTCCCGCTGCCATCACTTTGATCCACTGTCTGTCCAGAGTCTCTGAAAACTTTCCCAATGCAGGGGTGAGGGTCAAGCCCTTCCAGAGCTCCCAGGGAATGATGGCCACAAATGGGAAACCACAGCTCTGATAAAGCCATCCCTTCTCTTTTAAGTGCCTATAATCTGTCCAAGGCACCAAAGCCCTCATTTTAAGATGTGATGAATAACTGGACTATGCCTGAAGGATGGCTAAATGAATACACAGTGTTTCCCAGCTGGATAAAGACAGGGGAGCAGATAAGAGAAGTTGATAACTTTGGCTTTTGGGGTGATCAATGGCCTCAAGATATGTCTTATTAATGTTGGCAAAATGAAGGATTTTGAACATCCCTGGAACTTGCAATGTCTGAGAGCCTGGAATGTGCAGCCCTGTATTTACTGTCTTCCAAATGCATCAGTAGAGTTTTCTGTAATGTAATCTCTGGGTTTTTTTTTTTTTTTATGTCATTTTGAATTCTCTAGGGAATAACAGTGACTGGGCTGTGTTCCCTCTCCTTTGATAAGGTTGTATCTTTTGGAATTTTGTGTTTGGAGGTGAAGCTTTGAAATATGTGTCTGAAAGGGAGTGAGGCAGAGAGACAGGCAGCTCTATAGACTCTGCTTCTGCTCTTACTCAAGACAAGGTACCAATCTGCTGCTTTCTGTTCTGCTCTCCAGAGCCTAAACAACAAGATCTCTTCCATTCCTGGTCAATAATAACTCTTGGCACAAAAATGCGCACTTCTGAAACCATACAATGAGACATCAGGATGCTTTTTAGGTCTTATTGAGAAGCCAGGCTATTAAAACAAAAGAGAAAGGAGGAAGGCATAAAGCCTTCTCATAAATCCTAGAAATCTTTTGAAGCCTTCAGCTCTAAAGCTACAATGGGGTAAAAACCACAGCTAGAAAAAGAATATGAGGCACTCCTTCCCTGAAGCAAGGAATCAGCTGGGGGCTTAGACCAGATACAGTTATGGCATCACCTTGACATGCCAATACAACGATGGCCTTCATTTGGGGTTGTGTGCAAGGAGATTCCTGTCCTATGGACTGGGGCAATCAGGATAAATCCCCTTCCAAAGCATTCTCGTTGAGGGGGTACCTAAACCCCTACACTGAGAGTTTTCAAATTAGGAAGGGTCAATGGCTCATCCTGGTACTGGGGAGGTTCAGAGTCAGTGGGACCATCAGCCAAAAGGGAATTCCAGACAAAGCCCTTCCCTGACAGGACTGTCAGATGATGGAGGCAGCTGCCAAGAGGGCCACAAAGGCCTCATGTGCTTTTAAGACCCAGTTAATATTTTTATAGGAAAAGAACTGGGGGGGGAAGTTCAGAGGGAAAGGAGTGGAAGTGGGGAGGGCACTGAGATGCAAGAATTGGGAACAGGGATGTGTTCTGGGGCTCCCAGCCCTTTTTGAGAACTGTCTGTAGGGCTGTCTCCTGTGATTTGTGTCCTGACCTCCCTAATGCTGACCTGAAAGGGGTTTGTCCAGCAAACTCCTGCTCTGGTTTGTTGTGTGTGAGGCTGCCTTGAATCAGCTCCTGGGAAGAACAGGTCCAAATGGAGCAGAGCCCACCAGCTTTTTCTGGAGGAATGTGCCTGTGAGCTGCATCCTGTGCTTGCATCCAGCTGATCCATGTTCCTGTAAGCACTGTAATCATCAGCCTGCTGAAAAAGATGATAAACCACAAAAATATCCTTGGGAGCCCTTACCTTGCATAGACTGTACCAGAATTTGCAGCACTCTTCCAAGGCAGAATGGGATGGCTGGCAGTGTGACCCCTTCCCCACACATGCTTCCCTTGAAAATTAACTCCACCCAAACCAAAACCAGCCCAGGGAGAAAACTCTACCTCTTGGAGAGATTGGGTGTTCTTGCAGTCAGGGCTGTGGGAGTCCTTGTCATCTAATTTTAGCTGTTTAAAATGTAGGCATTGAATTTAAACAACCCATCTAGGCTTTTCTTGAAGCAGCATTCATGTCCTTTGGCTCCTAGAGATGCTGCAGGTCAGCAAAAAGTCCAGATAAAGAGTGTGGTTGTAGGGATGCCCCAACAGTGCAAGACAATGCTCTGGCTTTGGGTGAGGACAGGGAGTTGGCACAGAGTCAGATTTCTGTTCTGAGCCCCTGGTAAGCCTAGACAGAAAGATAAAGAGAAATGGGAAACAGGGGCTGGATCAACAGAAACACAGCTTCTATTCTGATGTTTGCTCTTGGTGGTGCTTACATTCCTTTAAAGCAGAGAGCAAGTCATTGACAAGACAATAATAATCACAGCAACAATAAAAAAAACACCTCTACCAGGCCTGTTTCCTAACTTCTGCTTTGGCATGGGCTGTCTGCTGCCTGCTCCTCGTGTTATAGCTCTGCTGGGAAGTGATAAGGAGCTCACAACCTCCTGTACTTTAAAGTGCACTAGAAATAGAAAGGGAGATACAGAGCTCCAAAAGGAACCCGCCTGGCCTCAGGCTTCCCCCTGCTCCAACACCCAGCAGCCCCCTGTAGCCTTGCAAGTCAAGAACAAAGTCCCTGTTCTCTCTGCTGGACACTGGGTCAGTCTGCTGCTCAAAACTGAAACATCTCTGCTTTAACTGAATTTGCTGTGATTGAGGTAAACGACACCCCTTGGTATGGAACCTCCTCTCCATTTTAGGCATAAAGTGGTGGTGGACTTACCAGTGTTAGAAAAATGATGGATTATATATGGAATAGATGGATTATATACAGAATATATGGATTATATACATGAGAAGTTCTTCCCTGGGAGGGTGGGGAGGCCCTGGCACAGGTGGCCCAGAGAAGCTGTGGCTGCCCCACCCCTGAAAGTGTCCAAGGCCAGGTTGCACAGGGCTTAGAGCAACCTGGGCTAGTGGAAGGTGTCCCTGCCCATGGCAGGAGGTTGGAATGAGATGATCTGTAAGGTCCCTTCCAACCCAAACCATTCTGTCATTCTGTTGATTCTTTAGCAGAAAGTTCCCTGGATCATCCAGGTATAGTGATAAAAAAGAAGACAAACTCCTCCTCCTGTTTGGAAGGGAGGAGCTTTGGGTGGCTTGTGGGTCGTCAGATGTGGCCCCTTTTGGGCTCTGTTGCTTTTTCCTGCTGTTCATTTCACAAATCCCTTCCAAACCAGCACCTACAGAGACTGGCCAACCAGGCAGATGATGGAGCAGGGAACTTTTCCAGTAGATGTGGGCTTGGGCTCGCAAGACCAATGGAGGGTGTCACACTCTCTGCTTTCCCTGTATTTGTTGAGGTACTTGAAAGAGAGAAATGGCCTCTCTGAAGCCAAAATCTTTGCCCAAAGACCAGAAGAAACCATAACACTTAACATCAAATATTTGTTTTGACCTCAAGGGATCAACCAGACTTTGGCCATGAGATAAGTGAAGGTGAGATCTTGGTGTTTGCTTGTGCAAGCTGGCAACTAATTTCAAGCCATCTCTGCTGCTGGACATGTCCTGAGCTCACACTACTGTGTCTTCACCAGAACTGCTCTTGTGCTTGCTGTAGTACACCCTGCTCACCTTGCTTTTTCATGTTTTGGCAGTGGATTTAGTTATGCACCTGCTCAGCTGTTTTACAGAGGTGGACCCAGGACTTCAAAAGCTACATGGGAATATCTCTTCCCCACTTTCCACCCTGCTCACACGTGTGCTTCTGCCCTCCAAAGCAAACACCAGCATGCAAGGTGAGGACTGCTTTCCACGAAGAGTTTTGCTCTGTTTTCGAAGAAGAGACCTGGGAAAACCTGTGGAAAGTTTCTCGTTGGCCCAAGTGAATCGAGAGAAAGAAAACATTGCTTCAGAGTCAAGAAGTGGAATGTTTTTGTTTTTTCTTGCGTTCAGAGATGAACATGAAAGGCAATTTATGAGGGAAAGGGGAATAGCTGTCTGTAGAAACCACAAAAAAGCTTTCTAGGACCTGGCTCCAGTCTTGCTGTGCTTGGATTAACTGCTGGTTCACAACCTGGATGTCAACAAGAGTCAGGCACAATCAGCTCCTCTGCAAAGTGGACCATATACTTTGGGACACGGGAAGGGGGTCTGTCCATGAAATTCACTGTTGGATGGGCCAACAAAGGGGCAACTGCTGTTTGATCAGAATTAGTTCAGCCTGGATCTGATCTTGCTAAAGCTCTGCTAAAATCCGAGCCTTGCTCTTCCTCTTCTGCCCCTCCCCAGATCAAAGATGGGGGGAAAAAATAAAAGGAAGTGGTCGAAATAGTCCTTAAAGAGGAAATTCTTGTCTAATTCTAGGTCATGGCAAGGGCTGCGTGTTCTGCATGGGGAGATGAGAGACTCTACCACAACTGGAAAAGACATTGGCTGTTTTGAATCCAGCACTAAAGACTTCCTCCCATCTGGCCCCAAAAAAAGGAGGAAAAAAGAGAAGTGTTTTTGCGCATGGAGAGGGTGGCTCGTTCCGCAGGAGGAATCATGTCTTGGCTGCTTGGGGAGGCAGGATGTCAGTCTCGGAAGGCCAAGCGTTTATTTTGGAAAAGCAAGCTCCAAGTTTCTCATCTGCACATGGATGTGCTTCACCTTCCTCTCCTTCTCCAGCCCCCTCCTCTTCTGTGCCTTTCCTGCCAGTATTCCTGGGAGCAAGAGGAGCCACTCTCCCAGCCCTCCTGGTGGCCCTGTCCCCGACCCTGGGGCACAGTGTCACTGTCACCTGCTGGCAGCAAAGCTCCTGGCAGAGGAGGGTGGTGCTGGAGGGCTGGTTTCCTCTTCCCAAACCCATTGTGGCGCTGCCCTGCTGGGAAGCCTTGGCTTCTTTAGTTTCCCACACTCCAACTCGCTCCTTCCACGAGTTTCCAAAGCACTTCGTGCGAAGCCAAAACACCTGCTCTGAGAACTCAGATCCTCGGGGGAAGTTGGCAGAGATGCTCCTTCTGGACTGGTACAATCTTTTTGTTGTAATTGCAGGTAGATATGATTCCTTCTTTGTCTCCTGCACCACCTGGCACACTCCTACTTTAGTTATCTCCTCTTTCTGCCCTTGCCAACAGCACCTTTCTCTCCACCTCTTCCCTCCCTTCATTAGTCGGATGTGTCAGCTTGAGCCCTCTGTCCTTGGCTCCCTGAAGTGCCACCTCTCAGCCAGCACTCGTGTCTTGCTTCCAGGAGGTGCCAGCCAATGTCACTTCCAGAGCTCCGCTCTTCCCACTGGATGAATAACGGCAGCGCTCGGCTGCGCCAGCTCCTGCTCCTGCCTAATGCGCCCGTCTGAAGTCAGGCCAGGAGCCTGATCTTGAATTACACAATGACAGCAAGGACTTAATCTCACGCACAATTAGTGGTCGAGACTCAGCTCTAGAGATACAAGCAAAGAGACGCGGCTCCCGCTCTTTGCTTTTTCAGCAACGGCCCAATAATTCCCCAAATCCCAGCTTTGGATCGCTCGGCTATTGCTTTGGAAAGGGGAACAAAAATAACAGAACTAAGCCCCTTGAAGTGGACTCAAATGGAAATAAAAGCCCTTTTTGCGGAGGGAGCTTTGGATTGGTTTTTCGTTGCGTGTCCAAGAATTACTTGGAAAGCCCACGTCGGCCAAAGGCCAGGGTCTGCTCTGTGTACCTGCACTGCTGCCCAGATGGAGGAGAAACAGAACAGATGCATCGAGATGAAGAGAAGGGGTTCAGGATGTGTTTTCAAAGCCTCCCGTTCGCTGAAAGGGCTGGAAAGTGATTTAGAAAACGTATCTAGGGTTTTCTTTGAACATAAGGAAAAAATTGCCTTGGACGGTGCAAACATAGTGCCTTTCCAGCCTTACCACGGTGGGGAAATGTCATTTGCTTGCTAGGAACTCAACCCCAACCCTCCCTTGGGTCAGCTGCCTCTGTGCTGAGCAGGCTGGTGTGGGAGGAGACAAACACATGGGAATTTGAATGAGGCTCTTAAAATATTTGGCCTTCCTGTAATGGAGGTTAAAGCTGGCTAATGCTTCAGTATTTCTTTTCCTACGGCTTTGCCCAAGTGTCCACGGAGATCTGTGACTGCAGTGCTCTCACAGGTTCATTAGTTAGAGGCAAAGGGAAGGGAAATGGATTCTTCCCCTGCACTCAGCATTGGTGAGGCCACACCTCGAGTGCTGTGTCCAGCTCTGGGACCCTCAGTTCAGGAAGGACATGGAGGGGCTGAAGCAGGTCCAGAGAAGAGCAACGAGGCTGGGGAGGGACTGGAGCACAATTCCCACGAGGAAGCTGGGGGGGCTCAGCCTGGAGAAGAGGAGGCTCAGGGGAGACCTCCTCGCTCTCTACAACTCCCTGACAGGAGGCTGTAGCCAGGTGGGGGTTGGTCTCTTCTCCCAGGAACCAGCAGTAGGACAAGAGGGCTCAGTCTCAAGTTGTGCCAGGGGAGGTTTAGGTTGGACATTAGGAAGAAAGTTTTCACAGAGAGTGATCAGCCATTGGAATGAGCTGCCCAGGGAGGGGGTGGATTCTCCATCCCTGGAGGTTTTTAAGGTGAGACTGGATGTGGCATCAGTGCTGTGGTCTGGGAAGCACAGCAGGGTTGGATCAAGGGTTGGACTTGATGATCTCGGAGGTCTTTTCCAACCCAGTTGATTCTACGACTCTTTGGCTGGCCCAGACCTGGCTGTTTGTAGAGGGCTGACTGAGGCTCCCATCCTGGGGAAGCTGAGCAGCTACACCCACCTTAGGTACCTGGGCTGGCACAAGTGGGCTCCTGCTCTCTAGTCCTACCTGAGCCATCCTCTGTCAGCAACCTCAGTGTTTGGCCATGGGTAGATCTTCCACCTTCTGCTGCAGATGACGTGGTTCTGACTGGACCCTGGTCTCTGGATCCATGCAAACATGGATGAATGAAAACCATGCACCCACTGTCCCATCTCACAAGTCCTTGGACTTGAAGAATTTCCTTCCAAGTGCTTGGCAAGGCAGGAGGTGCAGGAAACCAGCAGCATCAGTGTAGCTTCACCTCCTGAAAACCATCTACTTTGGGCCCTGGACATGGAAATTAGATTCCCTCCCTCTTCTCAGCCTTTTAGACATGGTCGTTTTTCCACTACGTAAAGAGAAATTCTGAAAAACAGGGATTCACGTGTTTTTCTTTTTCTACTACATTAACTGTAGGCCCAGAAAAAGGAAAACCAGACCTCTAGACTAGTATCAGCAGTGATTTCCATGGAAACCACGGCGTTTTTAACAACTCTGGAGACTGATGATGATGTATGTTCACTAAAGGTGAAGTTCTGGCAGCAGGAGCTAATGCTGAAACCACTTGATCTGACACGGAAATCAACGTGGGACTAATGTTGAGCTTGATGGAAAAACATGGTGCTCACAGCAGAACACTCAGGCCAGATGAGCAAATCAGGTAAAGCCAATGTGGAAGAAAACATCAGACTTGACCAAGAATAACCAGTGGAGGGCCAATGTCCAATCTCAGATATATGGACACCAGACCCCGCTTTCCGTTTATAATATTGCTTTACAACCTTCTGGCAGCATTCCTCACCCTAAAAGTGGTGTCCAATTCCCTTCACACTGAAGGCCCGTGTATTCCACCTCTGTGGGCTGGTTTGGGGTAGCAGAGAACTCGTCTTAAAGTGTCCAGAAACCACATACGATGAGAAAAGCAGAATTGACAAGTGTAAAAGGTCTATTTTTACAGAGTCCAATGATGTATCTGAGCTGCAGCAAATTGTCAAGTGCAATGAGGACTGAATTGATGGAGACTGCAGGCCTTTGTTGTGGGAAGCTATGGAAGTTCCTCACCTCCTTAAAAGAGGCACTGAGGTCTAAGATACAGGTCTTGCAGCATATTTAGTCTCTGGGTTTTGCTGTGGTTCTTCTCCGAATGCGGATTTAGGGACTTTATCCTTCATTTTCAGCTTACCTGGGATGTGTAAATTGGTATATACTTGAACCTGAGAAAAAGAAGTGCACAAATCCATCATCCCTGGTATTATCCAAGGATTTCTAGGCTTGAATGTGTGATGAGGAAAGCCCTGTGCCTTGGATGTAGAGCTGGAAGCAGCAGTTAAAGAGAAAATGGAGCTGGTGCCATGGAGAGAGGGCACAGGGGAAGAGCAGGAGAGATCTTACTCTTGCTTGCTGGGGCTGCTCAGCAGAGCTATGGATGTGTGAATCAGGGCTTGGGGGTGGCTGTTCCTGGTCTCTGCCCCAGGGCTGGTTTTGGCTGCAGGATTTCCTGAAGCCTCTTGGAGCACCACCCTGGCAGCGAAAGAAAGTTGCCTTCTGTTTTTGTTACTGTTGTGTGGGTGTGACCTGATCGAGCAACCTGGGGCTGTGGTTCAAACTTGTCTCACCATCTCCTGGACTTCCCAGGTCAACAGTGATCCTGGAGGACTGCTCTTCTGTCACCACTAATCTGGAGAGCCTGGCTTTTTTTGGGCTGACACCCCACTTACCATGACTCTGCTGACTGGTAGCCTGTGCTAAAGAGAAGGGCTGGAACGAACCCTGAGTATGATGCATGACTTTAGCTTGAGGAATTTTTTCCCTGTTCCATGTAGATGCATAGCAGTGGTAGATTCATGCATGGAAGATCTGTGCCTGAAAAATTGTCTGTCTTCAGCTGTCATCTATTTTAATGAAGGCAGGATGGAGAGGGAATAGCTTTTCTTACCTTCGCAGACCATCACTGCTACAGCAGCGCTACAGCAAAACTGGATCAATGTGCAGAGAGGGAGAGAAAGTTGTCTCTTCAGAGAGACAAGCAGACAGACAAATAGACAGCGAGCCAGATTCTCCTCTGTTATATTCATGTAACTCCAAAACTATTAAAGGAACTATTTGTAACCAGGAACAGAATCAAACTCCTGGCGTGGCTCAGCGTAAAAGACTTCCAGTTCAATCTTCGATGGCATTTTAATAGCAACAGCTACTCATCAGCAATGTCAGGGTTAAATACTCCCAGCATGTGTGCAATTGCAGAAATGCCCCAAGAAGAAGCAAGGAAATATTTCCATCTTAAACTCCGATAAGGAGTGAAAACGTGCAACTCGTTCCATATGGCGGCTGAGAGCCCCGAGCCAAGAGGAAAGACTCGGAGTCTGCCAACGAGTAAGAGCTCCCAAGCCTGATAAATGAGTGCATTGCTTTGGGAAAGCCAGAGACAAAGTCACACTAGAAAGAAGAAAACAGAAGAAAAGTGAGGAGTCTTTTTTTAAAAAAAAAAAAAAAGCCAAGTCTTACCCATTTGTCTTGTTGGATGGCAGCAAGAATTTCTGGAAATGTTTTACATGTCAAAGATTTAACCAAGCTGGGATGTTTGTGGACAAGATGTTATGCAATGAATAAATAAATCAGGGGAAAAAAAGCATGGGGAAGAGTCTATCTTCTCTCCTGCTTTACAAAAATGATCCTGGACTGAGACAGCTGCGTTCTTCTGGGATACTCTGCACAAGCCAGGATGTGGAGATGACCATTCTCGGGTTTCTCCAGTGCTGACAGGGGAGATGATGCTGTGCTTGGTCGCGCAGCAAGGAGGGGAAGGGCAGCAGGGAAAAGCTGGAGGACAGCTATGGCCAGAGAAGCAGCTGAGCACTGGGCATCCTCCTCCAGCAGCAGGAGGCAGATTCTCAGCTGCCCCCCAGGACTGTGACCACCCCCGGCACCAGGCATGGGCCAAACAGAGGTGGGGCCATCTGGCACCCGGGGTCAGGGATCAGGGGAGAGCCAGGCTGAGCTGAAAAGGAGCAGAGGGTCAGGGCAGATTGCACACCTCCTGCTCATTGCCTGAGATTTGACAGGTCTGCATTCTTGGCTGAAGGGATCTGGCTGTACAATGGATTTTTGAAGAGGAATGGGTAAATTCACAGCTTGGCTGCTTGGAGGGAAGGCTGTGCCTTTCGAAAAGTCTTATGACTGTTAAGCAAGTCACCTCCTACAACCTGAACACGCTCCCACATTGAGCCAAATCAGAAAGAGAAGAGGAAATCAACCACACAGACAAAATCCACTCCCCTCTTCCTTCTCCAAACAGGGATTTTTTTTTTTATCCAGGAGCTGCTTTTAAGCTGGGACTATAAAAGCACTGAGGTTCCCTGCCGTGGGCAGTGATAGGAAATCTTAGCTGGCTCATTTGCCTAAGCAAATTTATGGTAATGAGATTGTCCTGCTACATAAGCTCTTCTACATGGGCAGACAGCGGTTCCACCTGTGCCAGCTCAGCTGACTTCACCCAGACAAGGCCTGCAAAGCCAAGAGCATTTTGTTGGGCTAAAAAGAGCAACAAAAAGAGCAAACCCCCCAGGTTGTAAATTGCTGGGCAAGGCGATAAATGGTACTTGAACTGGCCAATATAATCTGTCTGGAAAGTTGAAAAGAATCTCATTTTCTCATGAGCCTAAAATATTTCTCTTTCTAGAGTACCTTATTTTCCAACCGTGTCCCACATTATTCACTTGCCAAAATGTTTGTTCTCTGCTCTGTGCTCCTGTTCTGCAGCTGCTGACAAAGCTGGACGCTGAAAATTTCCCTGGAAAAAGGGAAATTAAAGTTTCCTGTATTTGGTGTGCTGTGCTAGGGCAGCTGTGTCCTTATGGTGGTGCTTGGACATCCAGGTTACAAATAAGGAGGATTTATCAGCTGGAGAAGGTTCAGACAGAAGGAGGTAGGTTTGCTGGGATGGAGGGACAAGTGGGGACCTTTGTGGTGTGGGAGCTCAGATGATGAGACTGGGACAATGTCCTCAGCAGAGGAAAGGTGTCTCAGCTCCACCCGGACCTGGGGAAGGCGAAGGTGGAGCTCCAGTGGTGCAGCAGGGAGGTGTTAGGACTTAGGAAACTTTATTTCCTGATTCAGGGATGGTGCCTTGGACCATATAGAGCTTCTCAGTTCTGTTGGTGTATTAGCCAGTGCCTTGAACCTGCTTGGCTCTCCTGGGGGGGCTGTTTGGGGCTTGATTAAATCAACAGGCTGAGCTCATACTTACTGCTCTGGTTTCTGCTAAATCAGAGCAAGATGTTAAACCAGTCTGGTCCTGAGCCTGTCCCAGCACCTCTGCCAGCCCTTCTATTACAGTAAAACTCGAGTGTTGTGCCTCCCCACCTGAGCACTGGCAAGATGCCTCACTTTGGCTGTGGTTGTTGTCCATCCTTCAGCCTCCCCTGTGGCTTTTCCAGGACTGTCACCTCCCCTTTGTGTTGCCCAATGTGATGTTCATGCTCCCAGGCTTATGGAAGGGAGGTGATGTGTAATCCCACCACTCTGTGCCCACAAGCCTGGCATTTATTATCTGCTAAGTCTTTCTTGAGCCAGCCCAAAACATTGTAGGGAAGTCCTCTCTAGGCCTGGGCTGGCCAAAATTTCTGTGGGTGGAAAATTTTCGGAGATTAAATGTTGAGACTTCTCAGATGATGGTTCCTTTGATTTCCATTAAAAAGTGAGTTAAAGAGCTAGTTTTGATTATGACATCTCTCTATCCTTGCAAAACAACCTCCCACTAAAAGGCCTATGCATGAATTTTAGGGCCAGATTTTCCTTTGTATTTTATTTTTTGCTGTAATTTACAGCTCAGAAAAATTCCTGTAAACACACTCAGTTTCACACCCTGTTTTCCCACGCCACCTCTGTATGGTTGAGCAGATTCTCTCAAAGATCTCAAAGTCAGATAGATAAACATGAATCATCTGTGGATTTGGACCCAGTTTGCTTTACTTCAGCCCTTGTCTTTATTGTATAAGGGAGGATTTGTAGCATCTGGAGAAGTCCAGATCTGGAAATTCCCTCACCAACACTGATGTTAATCCAATCAAAGGTGACTGCTGAAAAATCAACCTCCTTTTCCAGCAGTCTTCTTCAAACAGATGATGTTCCAGGTTGCTCAAGTGCATTTCTGGGTTCATCAAGTCTCCCCTCGAAGTGGAACTGTTCAGTCCTGTGAATGCACGGCACCCAACCTCACCTGGGAAGTTGATTTCCTGAGGCTGAAGCTCAGCTCTTGCACTTTAGCTGTGCTGACCCCTGCCAGCACCACCACTGTGGGAAATTTGCCTGCATGTTCTGTGAACTGAGATGATGTTCATGTTCTCCTCAGATATTTATTTCTTTTTTTTAAAGCACTGCCAACTTAGGCAATCAGAAAGCTGTACCAAACATTGCAACATTTGTTTTTCTTCCATAGGAAATTCCTTTAATGAAAACTCCCTTTTGAAGGGCTTCTTGTAGACTGCAGCTTGGAAGATGTCCCAATCTCCTGACCTGAGGTTCTGGCTCAATCTTCCAGATGGAGAAGATACAGCTTTTAAGTCAGGTCTGTATCTTGTGGCCCTAAACCACAATCTAGACTCGTCCTGGCCTAGTGCCTTTTGGAGAGAGCAGATCTGTCAGAGGTCACTCCGTGTAGACTTTGGAATGGCTCAGATCAAAGGTGCCTCCAGCCCAATATCCTGTTTCTAATGGTGCCAGCAGCAAATGTTCAGGGCGAGATACAAGACCATGGCAAGTCCCTCGTGATACTTCCTATGAGATACTTCCAACTCATGGCAATTTGCAGCTGAAGGACTTCCTGAGCTGCAGGTCACATCCTCATCCTTGTGTGTAATTGCCCTTGATGGATCTCTCCATGTCTTTAATTGTTGTTTGAACCCATTTATGCTTTGGCTTCTGCGACGTCCGATGACAATGAGTTCTACCACTTAATTATGTGCTGCTTAAAAACAGCACCATAAATCAGAGTAGCCTTCAGTTACAATAAAAGCCTTGGATTTGGATAAGATTGCCAGCATGGATAAAGTCTGCTCAGTTGTGTTCCTGTGTTATGTCTGCAGCAACGGGAGCCTCCTACCAAAGCAGGGGGAGTCCATACAACGAATTTATGGCAAGATCTTCAAGAGAGACTGGTAATCCAGGACTCTTCAGCTTTCAGCTGCCTGGTGGCATCTGCTTTGGCAGGGTCTGGTTTATTACAGAGCTGCCCATCTGTTTTCTGTGCTGTTATTAGGAAAGGTTTATTCACTTTTACAGAGGTCTGTGCTCTCTTCTGTTTAAGGAGCAAGGTCAGGGTAGTGGCTGCTTTTCCTGAAGCAAAGAATCTTCAAAGACTTGAGGAGAAATTCTGTTCTGCACTGAAGCTGCTTTTCAAACCTGTCCAGAGATGTCCTGCTTGTTGTTCAGCCTGGAGGAGTTTCTTTGTGAAAACCGTGGGCTTATTACTTATGGCCATGAAGAAAAGCCTGGCTCTGCTGGAGAACTCTGCTGGGAAATCAACTACTGGATAGATCCTTACTGTAAGATGAGGAAGGGCACCTGCTTTGAAGACCAATCTCACTCCCTATCCACTTTTCACTGTGCAAACCTGGACTAACAAGTGCTTGCTGGAAGAGGAGAGCCCAGGGAAGCTGGGATGGTGCCACACTCATTCAGTACCCTGAGCCACGGGAGACTGAGCTCTGCCTCTGGTCCCCCATCCTGTAGAAGGTTCTCAAAAGGTCTTCCCATCTATCACAGCAATACAACTAGAAGACCTTCTCTGAAGCTCAGCCTTCATTTGGTAGTTAGACAAGTCCTGTGTCCTCAAGGCAGCTCTGAGAGCTAGATCTGATCTCCTTCCTGACATTTTTGCTTTTTCTTTCCAATAATTGGTTTTTTTGGGTATGAGAGTGGCAAAGCACTCTTGCAATGTTTTCTTGTTGGGAAAACCCCAACCTTTTATATTTCCTCAGAGTCCTGGTCACCTCGGCCCCCCCAGCTCCTCAGAGTTTCTCTGGGCAGTTTTCTGCTGTGAGTTTTTTTTGGGGGAAAAAAGGGGCACAATTCCTTAATCCTTCCAGCTAAGTAAAATCATCTGCACTGCTAAATTCTCCAGGAGATGTACAGTTCACTGCTTGTCAGGCCGGGATATTAAATAAAGCAATTTTCATCAGATAACACATCTTCTGGTTCATGTAAAACGTCCAGCAAATCGCTGCACTCATAATTCAGCCTGACTGAAAGGGAGCTGCTCATCCATTTCACTTTGGAGACACTCAGGAGCACGGCAGAGGGGCCGTCTCTGCGGGAGAATCCCGTTTGCAGCCATGCACGTGAACGGGCTCCCCTTGGGCCCTCCTCCCCTCCCCACATCCCCCAAAAGGGCAGCAGATAGTGCTGCTCTCGCTGCCCATCTTCCCTGACCCTTTCAGGGCTGCGTGGCGTGGCCTGGATTAGCTGCTACGCGGGGAATCCTTTTAAGCGATGAAACCTGCGTTTGGGGAAATCGTTCTGCTTCGGTGCCCTCCTGGCAGGTGGGGGTGCTGGTGATCCTGCCCCTCTACCCAGACCTGTTGAGGCTCATCTGGAGTGCTCTGTCCAGTTCTAGGCTCTTCAGGGCAACGGAGACATGGAGCTGCTGGACAGAGTGCAGTGGAGGGCAGTTCAGGTGATGAAGGGACTGGAGCATCTCTCTGACAAGGGAAGGCTGAGGGAGCTGGGGCTGTTCAGCCTCAAGGAGAGACAACTGAGAGGGGACCCCATCTGTGTCTGTCAGTGTCTGCTGGGAGGGGGCAGGGGATGGACCAGGCTCTGCTCAGGGAGGTGAGGCTCAGCAATGGAACAAAAGGAGCAGGCAGGAACTGATGCCCTGGGAGTTCCACCTGAACATGAGGAAGAACTTCTTCACTGTGGGGGTGACTGAGCACAGGAACAGGTTGCCCAGAGAGGGTGTGGAGTCTTCCTCACTGGAGATATTCCAGCCATCTGGACACAGCCATCTGTGCCATGTGCTCTGGGATGACCCTGCTGGAGCAGGGAGGTTGGACCAGATGACCCACTGTGGTCCCTCCCAACCTGACCCATCCTGGGATTCTGTGAAACCTCAGGTAAGATTCACCTCTGGGTTTCTGTCCTGTCACTCCTGCCCCATGCAGAACTTTGCTGTCCTTGCCAGCCCACAGGAAGGTCTTGCCCAGTGCTGCCAGCCCCCTGTAGCAGCCTGTCCTTCCATTGCAGCCAAACCAGGTACCAGGTGAATTTGAACACTCAACATCATGGAAGCCTCTGAGAGTGTTCTGGTTGTCATTAGCAATAATAATGATAATAGCAGTAGTAGGGGAACTTGTTTATTTGCTGATGCTTTGTAGGTTCACATTGTTCCAGCCTCCCCAAACATTTGGGGGAAACCATTTCCCATTTCTTCCATTTGTTTTTTATTTAAAGTTAAGTTCTGCTGTGATTACGTGACTCCAGAAGCTGGGGCTTGAGGAAAAGCAGAAAAGCCTGCTGTCCCAGGGTTCAGGAAAGCCACATGGATGCTTTTCCAGGGTCTGCCTGTCTCTGAAGGAGCCTTTCTCCTAATAGACCAGAGACAAGGGATTTCATGTGGATTTTGCCTTTATGAACATCCATGGTCCATCAGGGACCCCTTACCACGTTACACCTGGAGACTGGCTGTGTGGTATAAACCATCTAACCCAACTCATCTCCCTTTAGCCAAGATGGAAAACACCCATCTTGAGAGCAAGAGGAGTGAAGCAGGAGCAGCTCCTCACCTGTCCAAGGTGATTAGTGAAGCAGACATAAATTGCTTCATTAAATCCAAACAACCCTGGTCGACCACATGATTTTAAAAGATCCAGGAAACCCTACAGCTGGGCAGAGCAGAGATGTTCCCCCTCCCTCTGGGAGCAGAACCTTCCTCTTCCCAGTGACCTTATGCTCACTTGCTCCCCAACTCCTGCTGCTTCCCCGCGAGGCAAGAGCCCCGTGTGACACACAGAGAGGTCGGACTTGATCTCCTCCTTCCCTCCACAGGGGGCCTGTTTTCAAAGCCCAGCTCTCCTTTTCCATCCCTGCCTGCTCCTAAAAGGATTTGCAGCAAGATAAAGTGTCAGGTGAACAGTTTCACTCAACCAAACCCTGTGCAGCCGGGAGGGTTGGGGTTTGGTGATGAACAACCAGGGTTTCTGTCTTGGGCAGAGTGACACAGAGGGTGGGAGGGAGCAGAGGGACAGCAGTGCCAGCCTGCTGGGAATGAGCCACCACAAGGCTTGCTGTTATGTTTTTGGTATATATATTGTAGATAAAAGCATCTGTGTCTTTACAAAGTCACTCTCTATATTGTTATGGCACTGCAGTAATGTTTTATCTCTCTCTATATTACCAAACTTTCAATGTTTTGCATATAAATAATAATAGCAAGGAATTTTGTCCTTCCTTATTTAGATCTTTGTGCACCACCAGAGTTTTCACAGCCATTCCACCTCGGCTTCTTCCCACTTCCCACTCTTACTACAGCTCACATCTCACCACTGCACCCTTTCTCCCACTGCTGGGTGCCGTGAGGATCTTGGCTTCGTGCTCTGCTGCCTGGGAAAGCCCTGCCCTAAATCCTTTTTGGGTCCCAACTCCTTAAAACTTCTTTGCAAATCCTAGAAAATTTCACCTGATAAAAAACCTAGGAGGAGTTTTGCCTTAATGGAGCAGAATTTAACCTGTTGTTGCCTTTATCAGCTACTCTGGAGAGAAAATCAGGCTGAAGCAGTCAGGTGCTTGGCAAATATTCCCATCCCCTCCGTGTTCCAGCTCTAACCTCAATGGTTTTCTGTCTCTTGGATCAGGCTGTATTAGCTCTGTGTAGATTTTGACACCACTATTAATTGCAGAGCAAAGGAACCTTCTTCAGACCGTGTGCTGCTGCTATAAGGTATGCAAATAAGCTGTCCGTGACAATAAAAAAAAATAAAAATAAAACCATAGTTGGACTTGTGTTATTGCCAAGAGATTAAATGCCGATGTTCAAAAAGCTGGCAGCGTTTCCACAACGGGACTTTTGTCACATAACGCTGTATCTACTGGGATTATCCTTTTAAAAAATTGGCAGTGTCCTCAGAAAGCACAGCCTCTAAGCTTACATTATTTTTTTTTTTTCTTTTATCTTTTTAGGGTTTTTTTGGCAGCCCTTGAAGAAACCCCTTCGCCGTTTGCAGCCCGGAGTCTCTCTGCTTTTTACGCGGCGAAACACCAGCTCCGCCAGCCCCAGATTCCTCCACTCAGCATCTTTGGGACACCCATCGATCAACGCCGGGGGGAATTTAAGCGAGAGGGAGGGGTGGCTTGGAAAATAAACTCTTCACATTCAGCTGACGAAGTGGGAAACATCCGCTCCTGGCCCATCTCCACCGGCTCGGATGGAGTTGTGCCAGCGCCGAGTTTGGCCCGGCGTCTTCCAACTCATTATTCTTCCGTTGGTTATTTGCTGGAGTGTATTGAAAGCCTGACTTTTACATCTGCTTCCTCACGGGCTTTCTTCCCTCTTTGTTTTCATATTTGCCTTTCACAAGGCTCGTGCTGTAAACACCCCCTCGGGTTAACGCTGAACAGGGTTGTTTGGGGTTTTTTTTTGGGAATCGTGGGCCATGTGCACGCACAGGTATATCCAGGGTTTGTTATTCCAGAGGCTGGCCAGCAACAAGGTATTTTCATGTAGCTGGGAGAAATTAAATGTGGAAAAATTCGCTCTCAAGGTAAATATTTAATTTTTTTTCCCTTCGGTTTACTGAAGTTTTAATAAAGAGCCCTACATTTAAAAGCAGAAATCAGTTGCAAAGACACATTTTAAGCAAGGTCTAGTCTGCCTGTAGTTTAGATCACAATTTAGATAATTATCACTTAAATAGAAACAATCAATGACAATTAGAACAATTAAGTTAATTCTAAAAAGCGATTATAAACAAGTCAATTGCTTAGATAACCATTAATTATCTCACTGCTCTCCATAGGGCCCCATTTCCCAACAGCTCTTGAGGACAAGCTCAGCCTCAGTGATCTGAGAAGGGCTCCCTCTTCCTCCAAGTTCACCTTTTCCATGGGAGGATGTGGGGTTGGGAGAGCTCAGCAATGGCTTCTTCAAACCTGAAGATCAAGCAAAGCTGCTGAAAGGTAAGTAATAAAAAAATATATGTATAAAAAATTGCAATTTAAAAAAAAATGCTTATCAACATTTCAGTCGTGAAATTTTGTAGCTGGGTATTTGTTGACCGCCGGTTTGCCAAAAGCAGATTGATTTCAGATATAAAATGCTCCCTGCCCAACAATAATATCTCAGTGAAGCCACAAATCAAGCAGTTTGGGTTGCAGCCACGTTTAGTTTTTGGCGTGTGCAAAGAGGAACCCACGACCTCCTGCAACGGGAGGAGGCTCCAGAAAGTTCCCCAAGAGAAAATGGGTCTTCAGCATCTTTAGTTATGAGCTTCCCTCAGGAGAAACGGGACAAAACCTGTTTGTGAGCATCCTCAGGAAGATGCAGACTCGCAGGTAATCTAAATTTGATCAAGAGGCTTTCCAAGAGGGTGGCTGAGGGAGTTGCTCCTGGTGGCCTCTGCAGGTTCCAGAGGAGCCCTTGGTGGCCAGCAATAAAGGTGATCCAAAGCTTCCTGCTCCTCTGATAACAACAGGGGCTTCTAGGCACGTTTGGGGAGGGCTTCTCCCTCCTTTCCATGGGGAGTTTGTGTTGGGCTGTAAATTCCTTCCAGCTGCAAAGTCAGGGAAAACACTGATAAGCTCTCACTGTCCCCCCGTCCCCCCAGCTGGGAATGATGGATTTACCAGAGGCAACTCAACGTACCAGCTCCCTTCTCCTCCACAGTTGGAGCATATGGAATATATTGCGGTCCGAGGGAAATGCATCCTAAGAATTCCTCCTGTGTCTCTTTGGGAACGTTCCAGGGTGGATTCCAGCAGGTGTCATGGAACCCACCACTTAGAGGGGGTTAAGTGACAGTCAACGACGGCCCAAGTCACAGCAGAGCTTTGCATCAGGCTCCAAAAGCCTGGATGTTGCTTGGGTTTGGGTGAGACTTGCAATGGAAGCTCCAAAATATTGGAAGGAAAAGAGAGACTTTCCAACGAGAGGGGACAAGAAAATATCTGAGATCTGCCTGGAATAAACTGCTCCTGCCAAGTGTCTGATCCTGGGCTGTGATAAGCTCTTTCCTTATTGTGCTATTTACTCCCTGCTGCCTGAGGAATAAAACTAAAGACCCTTGTTATTCCTCTGGAGGCATTTCCTGGGAGATGCACAGGGAAATCGGAATTATAGGAGGTCTTCGGTTCTCAAGGAGTAATGTAAGTTTTTCTTTGGAGTTAGTAGAAATTTAGGTGTTCCCAGTGATTATATTTCCAACCAAAAAGCAACAGGCCAAACCCTGCAGTTATCCAGCACCAGAAAGGACAGTCTCATCCCCACAGGATAAATTCACTCAGTTTTTTCACTAGTGCCTACAATTTACTTTGGGTAAAAAGCGGGATCAAGCTGAAACACCAGCAAAGGCACATCCATTATGGGCAGTCAGAGCTTAAGCTGCCAGGCTGATGGGAACTCAGAGTCGAGATAAAAACCTGTGCATTGACCCATGAGGCTGAATTATCCATTATAGGGAGAACCACTGACCTAATCATCTTCCAGGAAAAGGCACGGTATACTGGAAAGTACAGAGAGGCCCGGGAAGAAAATCGGGAAAGACAGACCATTTCTCCCAGTGGAAGATCTGGGTCCTGCTGTGGACTTGGAGCAGGTGTTTCCAATGGTGCTGTCACATGTGGAGGAGTTTTCTCCAGTGAAGTTTCCCCACAGCACAGGGTGGGCCCTGATTTACTGCCCTCAGAGCATCCAGGACCCCACAACTCCATTTGGATTGGGATTCAAAGGCAGGACTGAACATAGGCTGGATGGTACCTGCCAGGCTTTCCTTCTGCCTCCGTTCATCCCTGCTGATCTGCAGCATTTTCTGTTGTTCCTGCCTTAGCCAAGCCTGTACCAAACCCAGAAACATCCTTTCAGGATGCACTCGGGGGTGTAGGAACCTGGACACCGATGGGAATGTCAGTGTCTTCACCTGTGGTTGGGTTTTGCCCATATCCTTCCTTTTCTTTCTTCCCATGAACTGTGTTCTGCCAACCAACCTTCCCAAAGTTCTTGCCCAGTATCCTGGAAAAAGGGACACCAGCAACATCCCAGAGCACACGAGCGAGAAGCAGAGCCAGTTCTTCGCAGGAGAAAACGTCTCTGAAAAAGTGTCGGGGCAAATCACTCCCCGGTTTTCCCTGAAAAGGGCCTTCACTGGGACTCTGCTTTGTAAGGAAAGCCTGGGACATGCAACCCTGTTGTGTGTCCTGATATATTTTGATTGCCAAAATTGGAGAACATGTCTGGAGCCCATCACTGAAGGATGTGGGATGATACCAACCATGCTGGAGGAGAGGGATTCTTCTCGAGTAACTCTCCACGTCTACAAACCAGATTTCTCGTTGTCCAGACCCCATCCACAGTCAGTGGAGGGTGATCAGCAGTCCAAGAGACCATCCTTTGAACCAGCCGCTGTTTTTAGGGGGGAAGAAAGGCATTCTGAGGTGTCAGTCCCTTCACACTGTTACAGACGTGGCCTGGGGACATCCCAGCTTTGATGGACAGGATTAGGTAAATGATTCCCAACCAGTATCACCCCGGGTGAGACAAGGCACAAACTGGAAGGACTTTCTACAAACTGTGTTATGAGCAAATTCCCCTCACTCAGAGGTCCGCCTGAATTTGCTGCTAAACTAAGGAAATGTAAAAGCTGGGGAGGTGTTGAACACCTCCAGGCACAGGAGATGTCCAAGGACGTAACAAAGTGCAACTTGAATATCCGACACCTCACCAGTGAGCCGTGTTTAATGGGTCAGGCAGCAGAGGTGTAACAAAATCAATAATGTTGGAGTGGGGATCTTTGCAGATCCAACAACTGGGTGGTTTGGGTTTGTTTTGGGTTTATCTTTTGTGAGTCATGTTGTTGCTGGTTTGTTTTTTTTTTTCTTCCTTTTTCTTTTTTTTTTCCTTCCCTTCCCTTCCCTCCAAGTTTTTCGTTCTCTTGTAACTTTTCCAAGTTTAACCCTCAGGAAGACCAAGATCTGAAGAGAATTGAGGTCTATCAGGCCATCCAGTATTTAGCATGATTTGTGCTGAGAAATATCTGTGAGAGTAGAAAATAGGAGCCGTGTCCAATCCCCCGGGGGAAGGAGCTGAGCCTTGCAGACAGGGCTGGAGGCTCCAGCTCTAACCCTGCCAATTGATACAGAAAAACCCCTGTGGCTGCTGTATTACAGCACCAACGAGGAACGTGCCTTCTCTGCTGATCAAAAGTCTAAACCACAGCATGCTCTGGGCTGCTCTGCCTCTGATCTGCAAATACATCACTGGTTTTTATCACTCATTTTTTCTTTATCTGAGCAGAGCTGGTCTCAAGCGCTACAACCTGATTATCTCCGAGGAGGTTGCCAAAAGCATGTCAGGGATCGTTAAAGGGAATAATAAAGGAAGCAGGAGGAATCAAGTGGTTTGAGTAGGAAATCAGAGGGAATTCCTGGCTGAGGCTGCCGGGCTGGTGAAGGCTGGGGCTTGCACATTGCTGTGGAAGAGGAGGACACAGCTCAGGACTCTGAAACCTCATCGAATTAGTGATCTGTTAAATGAAAATATCTTCCCCAGCCCTCATTGAGAACATATTTACACACATGCATGAAATCAAGATGAACAAGTGGCATTCCAAGTTGAAAGTCAAATCTAGATGAACAAGTAGCATTTCAAGTTTAAAGTCAAATCTAGATGAACAAGTAGCATTCCAAGTTGAATGCCACAGCCCCACTTGGGCCACAGGTTTGGCAACACAAAAGCGTGGATTAGACTTTGTTATTTAGCCTGTGGCTTTGAATTTGCTGCCATTAAAGAAAAGAAATAGTGTCAGTTCGGTTTGCAGAAGAAAGAACAGCAGCACAGCTACATTTATTTTTTTTTGGATGAATTAGAAAATAAGCAACAATATTCTTGTGCCAAAAAAACGACCCCTTCTATTCAATTTGAAATGAAACTAATTTTGTGTGCAAGAAAACTTGATATTAAATTTCGTAGAAAACAGGCATTTCTAACTGAAAGTGGACTGTAATTACACGCTTTGCTTTAAAATAATAAAACCAAGTGTGGGAGTTTTCTGCCTTGTAGAGCTTGCCAAATTATTTGTGTTTAAAAAATGTATTACGGAGCAGTTTGCTCTGATTGGTTTTCCACGTATTTTGCTTCAAAATATAACTCTGGCCAAAAAAAAGTACTTTAGCTCTAATCAAGATCAAATTAATCAAACCTTGTTTGCTACTGGTTTGTAGCTACCACCTTAGCAAAGGGGATCTTCTCCAGGCAGAGAAAGGGTGTTTTGAAAGGAATTTAGGGATCTTTGCAACACTGTCTTTTTATTGGCCTTGTCCCAGCTTTCTTAGGAATAGGATAAAACCAGAATAAGCCCAAATCTGGGCAAGAATTGCTGTTAAAACCAAGCTATCCTTAAGTAGGTAGAGTTTTTCAAAGTTTTTGAGCTCTTCAGTCTTGGCACCTGCAACCCTCTCTAGATCTGGATGGAAATCCTCTTTGTTGTCTTTTAGTGTCTCTATCTCAGAAATGGTGTTTGAAATGGTGTTTCCTCACCATCCCAAGCCCATCTCTGTTCCTTCAGGAGGACTAGGGAGTGCTGCTCCAGAAGTCTTTGCTTTACGAAAGGCTTGGCTTTGCATTTAACTATTTTTCTTTTTTTTTTCTTTTTTTTTTTTTTTTTTTTAAGTCCAAGTTGATCCATGAGGATCAGGGCTTATGGAGCTTGATTTCCCGTGGCTCTGTGTCTCATGGCCGGATTAGCACGAGCCTAATAATGTGTGAGCTCTGATCTGAAACATTTCCTGGTGTTGGGGCCTTTCAAAGATCTCTCTCCCATGTGTCTTTTCCAGCCCTGCTGAGCCCCAAGCCCAGCCCTGCTCCCAGTAATTCAGTGTTTTCCCTCCATCCAGCTGCCTGCAGCCTTTAAACTGAGCCAAATCCTAAGGATTTTTGGGCTTTTTGTGATTGAAATACACCCATGGATTTCAAAAGTTATTACTGGAGGGAGCCAGGTGACACACAAGGACGGTGCAATTCCTTAGGAATGGCTGAAAAAAACGAGTTTTGGGTTGAGATCAAACCTTGTGGGCTTCATCCCAGAGTGATGCTGGTTGGGAAAGCTCCTACATGGAGCAGAGCTTGGAGGAAAACAGTGAAGGAATTTCAACCCTAACAAGGTTTAACCCACCACGTGGTAAAGCTGGACTTAGTAATTGGATATGTAGGATGAGGACAGGAAAGGGGGAGCCATGTGAAGGTGTCAGACCAACCTTAGGACTAGTGTTGTGTGTGGGTGTGGGGTGGGGACTGCCCAGGCAGATGTCTAGTCCAGAGGTTCTTCATCCAGAGGTTAGTGGCTGATAGAGCTGGGGGTGTTTAACCTGGAGAAAATGAGGAGCAGGGGGACTTTATTGCTCTCTACAACCCCCTGAAAAGAGATTGGAGCCAGGTGGGAGTCAGTCTCTTCTCCCAGATAACAAGTGACAGGATGAGGGGAAGCTCTCTCAAGTTGTGACAGGGAGGTTTAGACTGGATATTAGGGAAAAATTCTTCATGAAATATCAATTTCTTCATTTTATATCAAGGATGCCTCAAAGCCACCAGGATGCATCAAGGTTTTGGGTGTCTAAAACCAAGATGTCACCTGAGTTCCAGGCAAGACCCAGCTGGGGTGGGCTTATGTCTTTATTGAAATAATTAATGACTGGTTTAAGAGGGAATGGCTTCAGTCTGACAGAGGGCAGGGTTAGATTAGACATCAGGAAGAAATTCTTCCCTGTGAGGGTGGGGAGGCCCTGGCAGAGGTTGCCCAGAGAAGCTGTGGCTGCCCCTGGATCCCTGGAAGTGTCCAAGGCCAGGTTGGATGGAGCTCTGATCTAGTCAGATGTGTCCCTGCCCATGGCAAGGATTGGAACTAGATGGTTTTAAGGCCCCTCCCAACCCAAACCATTCTATGGTTCTATGGACTTCTAGGGATTTTGAGTACCTACTAAATCACTTGGAGTTTGTTACCCACCTTCTGCATCATTTTCCTTAAAACAAGGAAACCATAAACCCACTCCTGACCTCGTTCCAAAACGTTAACGCTCACAAAGAATTGTACAGAGCAGAAAAGGAGAGAATCAGGTCCTTGCTTTTGAAACACATGTAGTGTGAGCCTAAAATCCTTCCCTTGGCACTCATCCCACCCTGAGCAGCTTCCCTTCCCCTGCAGCAGGTGATGAGGAGGGCTGCGAGGGGATAAAGGTCAGCACTATCCTCTTTGTGTCTTAAGGAAAGTGAGTCTTGAAGACAGCAAGGGGGTAATGCCTGTTTTACCTCCTCTCTTTGCTAGACAAGGGGTCATTTTGCTCTTCAGCTGGAGCTCACAGCAGTTTTCGGGACACTGGCAGGCAGGGGAAGCAGGAAGGGAAGCAAGAAGGCAGGCAGGGGAAGCAGGAAGGGAAACAGGGAGGTAGGTAGGGAAGTAGGAAGGCAGGCAGGGAAGCAGATAGGGAAGTAGGAAGGCAGGCAGGGAACAGGGAGTCAGGTAGGGAAGCAGAAACACATGAAGGGAGGCAGGCAAGGAAGCAGGAAAGCAGGCAGGGAGGCAGAAAGGCAGGCAGGGAAGCAGGAAGACATGCAGGGAGGCAGGCAAGGAAGCAGGGAGGCAGGCAAGGAAGCAGGAAAGCGGGCAGGGAGGCAGGAAAGGAAGTAGGGAGGCAGATGGGGAAGCAAGAAGGCAGGCAGGGAAGCAGGCAGACATGCAGGGAGGCAGGCAAGGAAGCAGGAAAGCAGGCAGGGAAGCAGAGAGGCAGGCAGGGAAGCAGAGAGGCAGGCAGGGAAGCAGAGAGGCAGGCAGGGAAGAAGAGAGGCAGGCACGGAAGCAGGAAGACATGCAGGGAGGCAGGCAAGGAAGCAGGAAAGCAGGCAGGCAGGAAAGCAGGCAGGCAGGGAAGCAGGCAGGCACGCCAGAGCGCTGTCAGCAGCCGCCCGCATTCCCGAGGGGACCGTGGCACCTCGTGTGTTTTGACAGGGGACAGGCTGTTCTCCTGCTAATAGGCTGTTGGACATGGTGTTCGCTGCCCGGCGGGAGGAGAGGGTGGGAGTTACAGACTCCAGGCACAGCTAAAGGTTAGGGATTTAGCGGTGGCACATCCATCCGGAGCGACAGGCGCGAGGATCGATATTCCCGAGCATTATTGCTCCGGGGGGGTGCTGCAGGTCAACCTGCTCCGCCTCGGATCCGGGGGGGCTGGAGATGCGCAGGGGAGGTGGACTGGAAAACACGGCTTTGGAGAGCCGAGGGTGGAGATATCCCTCCGGCTGGCACCGGGGAAGGGCACAGCTGGCTTTGGCAGGGTTGCGATATGGGGACCCTCTCCAAAAGCTGCCACCTTGGCTCCTGTGCTCGATCCGGGTTTGTACCAGGAAGGCGAGTTGGCTTCCAGGTTTTTTAGCTTCAATTCATTTCTTATATTTGCTTTTCCTGATCAGGGGAGGCAGAGGAGGTAACAGGCTGGGTTGTTTGTTTATTTACACACACGGTCTGTCCAGAATTACTGAGTTTAACTCCTTCAGTTTATGAGATAACCGAGAGGGGGAAAGAATTATTAACACTTGTCATCTTAACCAGTCTGAAAATCCCAGACAAAATTGCCTCCGTGGTCTTTCTTGCATAGGTAGATGAGGATGCAGGTTTTAATTAGGTGATTTCAGCACACAGCCAGTGCCTTTGGAACAGTGATCCCAAACCAAGCCTGATGCTTGCAGGGAAACGTGCCCCTGAGTGCTTTGTCCTGATCCCATCCATGAAGGGGACAGTTAGACCACGTTGGGAGTCATCACAAGGGGACCAATGGACCCAACCTGAGCGATGCCCCATCCTTGGAAATATCCAGGGCCAGGTTGGACGGGGCTTGGAGCAACCTGGTCTAGTGGAAGGTGTCCCTGCCTGTGGCAGGGGATTGGAACAAGATGATCTTTGAGGTCCCTTCCAATCCAAACCATTCCATGACTCCATGATGCAAAATCAAGCAGTTGCAGCCTCATTAGGAAGCTCTGCATCAGGTTTTGCAGTTGGGTTGCCAAACCCCATAAGCCCCTTAAAATCCTTGCTGGGGGAACAGAAGAGCTTGACTTTGCATGTGTCACCTTCAGGCTGAGATAAATAATAATAATGAGGACAATAAGTGATTTAGAGGATTTTACCAGCATAATTGATGCTGATTTATGTCACAGGGTAGCAGAGAGACAGGCTGTGATAGAACGAGTGGGTGAAGTTTCTGAATGAGACAGGGAAGGGGATGACAGTGGGGAGTGAAAAATGAAATGTGCTTTGCTAAAAAAAGCAAATGGAGCTGGCTCGAGCCCCGTGTGGAGCAAAGCAGGTGACATAAATAATCCCAGCATATCTGCCATTCCCGGAGCAGGGATCACTGGCTCTGTAATTAGATGGAGTTATTAGTGTCTTCAGCTGCTGTATGAGGGGATATGGGGTTCTGGAAGGCAGAAAATAAGAGTATCTCTTCATCCTGTGGAGCCAATTAAACAGCAGTGAGGGAGAAAATGAGTTTAGGGAGAAAAATGACTGTGTGAGTTATGTGACTTTGAGGGTGGGCTCATAGGATTTGAATGAAATCACCTCACCTCTGGCTGGAGAACTGGTTCCTCAGAGCTTGATCTAGTCAGCAGCTCTGCTGGGAGGACCCTTCCCACCCACAGGGACCTGCTGGAATCACCAGGACTCCCTGGGATCCTCTGTGGTGTCTCAGGGGAGCCAGAGAGCCCTGGCACTGCCCGCTCTTGCCATGGCCCCAGCTGGGAGCTCCTGATCCCAGTGTCCTCCTTTCCAGCTGGGCTGAGCACAGATGGCCCAGCTGATCCCACAAATAACACACAGAGGGTGATGGACTCTCTGGGCTGATCCTGCTTTGGTGTAACCATGGGATCTTGCCCAGTGACTACAATTTATTGACTGTGCATTCAAGGCATCACTGAGCAGCATCAGCAGCGACACGGTGCCTGCCGGAGGGATGAAGTGAAGCTGTCCCCCTGCTCACTGGGCTGGCAAGGAAAAGGGGATCATTCCTTTATCATGGACCCAGTGACTGCTCCTTGGGAGCTTCAGCACATCTGAAAACAACAATTTTTTTTTTATTTTTAATGTCAACTTCATCTGGCAACAACCCCATTATGGGAACAACAGGTTGGATCAATGCAGAAGTATCTCCCCAACTCCCTCTGCTGGGAAGGAGGGCAGGCAGAAATCAGTGGGGAGCTTACTGGCCTGTGCAGCTGGCTGCCTGGAAGTAATCCCTGTGATGAGCTGTCCCCATTTCCTTGAGTTGGATTGCAGCATGAATTTGGGGAACTGGATGCTCAGGGACCACTCTGTCCATTGCCCAGGACGTCCCACCCGCTGCCTCTCAGGCTCTGGCTCCCTGCCTGCCTCTGTTTATCCTCCTCCCACACACAGCATCACCAGCCAGGGGCTTCTCCCTGCCTCCTCTCCCAGTGCTGCCACCCAAAGAAATACTTCAGAGGCTTCCTGGTGCGGTTTGTGTGTCCTCTGAGATGTCCAGCCTTGCTGGGGGATGCCTGAGCAGAGACTGCCATGACACAGGGGCTGATTCTTCCTCCAGACCCAAGGTACAGCCACAGCCCAACTCCAGGGACAACCTTCATCTGGCTGCTTCATACAGCATGGGATTGGAGCAAGGAGCTTCTCTGACTCTCAGGGACTCAGTTTGAAAAAGTAATTTAACTCAAATGCCCTGGGAGCAGGGACACAGGCAGGACAAAGCTGCCAGGGAGGTGGTGGGCTGGAAGGACATTAGGTACAAGAAAATCAACAAAGCAGCTTTGGTACTGCTAAAATATTGATTGCATCCTTCCAGCAAAGCACAACATACCTCTGCTGCCATTGTGCCATCTGTATTTAAGGTCTTGATCCTCCCTCTACCCCTTTCCACTAACACTGGGCAGGATGAGCCCAAGCCTGTTCCTTTAAAGAAGGGACAGTTCGGTGTTTCAAAGCCTTTACCCAGAAAAAGAGGGATTTTACTCCCTGCAAAGCTCACAGCTGCTGGTTCACAATGAATTCCCTCCAACACACACTCCCAGGACTCCGCTGTGCTTGCAAGGCCAGGGATTCCCCATCATCACCTTCCTTCTTCCCCAGATTGCCACATTTCTGTGCCTCCTGCACCCCAGGCAGGTGCCTGAGGGCACACTGGGCTCTGCATTCCTAGTCCTGGGCACATTGGGCACTTCATCCCAGGTCTCAGCCTCCGTGTCTCCCATCACATCTGTGCACAGCAGTGCTGGGGAGGTGGCCAGAGGGCCCAGAGCCACACAAACGGCTGCACTGGTCTCCTTCCCCCACACAGGAGTCCAAAAGGACACCATGACTCACTCCTTTTCCACAGGCAGCATTGCCAGCTCTCGAAATACTTGGGTGTTTTTCTTGGAGTCTTGGCTCCTGAAGCCGTGTAATTACTTGAACTTTCATTTTCTTTAAATAAAGCCAATTTCTGACACTCGGGCTTGCAAAGAATAGCCGGAAAATGTGACCTCCTACGAGCTCGGAAGCCACAGAGTGAAAACTCCACCTTTATTCTATCTTAGTCTTTATTCTTTCTTAGTCTTTATTTTTTGAATTTTTCTTTCCTGTCTTGGTTTTGACAATCTTCTCTTGGAGTTGTGGAAGTCTTCTTTCTCTACGGCTGGAGTCCTGCAATGTTGCAGATGATCCGGAGTTTGTGCCTCGGTGGTGTTGACATCTCAGGTCCACTGGTTTCAAGAACTTGGTTTTGGTATTTTTCTGCCAGATGACACAGAGTTTTGGGCTAAAGAAGGTAAGAAAAGAGGTAAAAAAGCCAAACCTAAGCAATAACCCGTTGCTGGCATGACTTGTCTTGTCTGTGCACATTCTGAATCCGTCCCTTGTTTTGAGTTCCATCAGAAAACCTGGAGTTTATGCTGGTTAAAGGTAATTTTTCCCCAGAAGGTCCCAGGTTCTTTATAAGCTCCATTCTGAGTGATGCTGCATTCCCACTGTGACAAACCACAATCCCACGCTGCACCAGGCCCTGCACAGCAAATGTTTTGGCCCCAGCTCTGAAACCTCTTGCCCCACTCATTTCCCTGCTCCTTTTAACCCCACATGGCAGGGCTGAAGATGGCATTTCTTCCTCCCTCCCCACGGGTGCCATGAGGGTAAAAGTCACAAATAAACCTCGTTCTTTCTGTCCCAGGGAGTGCTCCAAGATGGCCTGGGCTCTGTGCAGCTATGGACAGCACAAGTTTGGCTCTGGACTTTGTGATCCAAGAGTATGACATGTTGAAGCTCTTTTAAGCTTAAAGGAGAAGGAGTGCATTCCTTGGGGGATTCAGTCCATCCCAGCAGCAGACACAGCTCAGGTGGGAATGGGTGAACATGTCAGAAGAGCTGCCATTTTCTCCTTTATTTTGGGGATGTTTGAGCAGGTTTGTTGTCTGTCCTCCAGCTTTGATGTTTAGCATCAGGTGAGGTGAAGCAGCTCATTTGATGTTGCCATGCTGGGATAACCTACAGAGAAATGGTGTTACCTGGTGATGAGGAAGGAACCCTGATGGTCCCACCCATGGAGATGCTACAAAATGATCCCATCCCAGGCAACGCTCCAGTTAAAACTTTTATTTTATGGGACATCAGAGATTGGAGCCGTGAGACACGAAGGCACAGAAAAGCAGCCCCAGCAGGTGAAGGAACAAGGAACAAGGACATGTTTTCCTTGTTCTGTTCATGAGCTCTGAAAATTTGTCTCCTGTCCTCAACCACCACAAAATGGCAGCCAACAGTGCATGGACAGGGGGCCAGGGAATTGTCTTTTATTTTAACAACAAACCCCAGTGATCTCCAGCGAGCGAGAAGTTCACTATTAAAAGTAATCCAGAGACATTCCAAAACATTTATTTTTCCAGAGGAGGGGGGGAGGGCAAGTGTGCATTTTTAGCAGCATCAATCAACTCACTGGCCCAAGTCACACGTTCAAATCGAGACCTAGAAAATATGGAAAAGTTTAAATAATCCTTGGAAGCGATCCAGGAACTGGTCATTCAGTCTGCAGGACCTTTTATGAATAACACTGTAGCACAAACCTGTAATGGAAGCACCAAGATCCAGCCTGTTGGTTTTCCAGTGTGAATTTCCCCTTTCCAAGATGGATGACTTGGATGGTGGGGAGGGAAAGGAGCAGAAATGGTTTGTCTCCTGACTGGCTTTGAAGAACTCAGCTTGCAGAAACAGGCAGCAATGTGATCTTTCTCACCTTGAGGTTTCTCTTGGATCTCCTTTTCGTTCTCTGTTGTTTACACCTCTATTACATGGTCAGGAATTTGCCTTCATTCCACTGCTGCCTCCACTGGAGACCTGAGTGCTGTGTCCAAAGCCTTGGAGATCCTGTAGACCTGCACATTTTTCTTTTCTGTCTCACCTTTCTTTTCTCTCTCTCATTGCAGACATCTGAGGTTTGTGATTCTGGAGGTGGTAGAACAGAGGAAGAGGAGTATTTTCACTGCAAAGGCCACCAAAATGACCTCCCCTCGGCACAGGTGCCTTTTCTGTAGCTCTGTGACCCCACTTTCCCCAAATCAGCTGGCAGTGGGAGCAGAAGGGAGGGGGACTCCCCACAGTGAGAGCTGCTCCTTTGTTTTTAATTAAATCCAACTTGCTTCAGATCTTCAGAGGAAAAACCTCCAGTTTTCCCCATTTCCCAGCAACAACCTTGAGCAGAATCCCCTTTGCCACTGCTAAAAAAAAAAAAAAAAAAAAAAGATGAAGAAATAGATGTAGGAGGTTGTGTTTCCCAACTATTTTATGAGTCAAAAGTGTCTGGAAAGGACGGGAGAGGATGGATGGGAGCAGAAAGCACAGGGGGTGGGTGTATTCCTGTGTTACAATCCTTGGCAGCCTTGGGCCCAGCAGAGCATCTTAGACTCGTGGAATCATTAAGGTTGGAAGAGACTACGAAGATCATCAAGTCCATTTTGCATTCAAAACAGCTCCAAACTGGCACCTGGAAGCTGCTGCCCAGGGTCTCTTGCTGACTCCAGACATCAGGATTTAGGCACATCTTCCACCCACCATCGAGGCACCGATGTAGCACATTTATGCATCTTTTTCTTCATGTTAGGAATTTCAAAAAGTAGCTTTAATACAGATATGCCTTCACTGACCATACATGCTGGAGCAGTCAAGCACCTTCCACTCGGGTTTTATGTGGGTTTAAGTGTTTTTTAGAAGTATCTGTTTATTACAGCTCAATAAAGTTTTATTTTGCGAAAAACCATGATTGATTTCCTCTGCTTTAAACAACAACCAGTCAACCTCCCCAGCAAGCACCTCCTCCCCGATTCATAAAAATGTGTTAACAATTCATTTAAAATTCATATACAAGCCAAGCACAGTTTATTCATGAAGTTGCACAAATTAATACAAAGCAGCACATTGCCTAGGCCTGGCATAAAGTCAGAGTGTGCTCTGAAGGCCTCCCTCTGCTGTACAATGAGTCAATGTGCTCTTGGAAACTCCAGCAATCAACAGATAGCCCTTCAAGTTCCCCCCTACCCTGCCTGCTTCCCTCTGTCTCCTGGTGGAAACACAGGCTTGGAACTGGATGATCTTTAAGGTCCTAAACCATTCTCTGATTCGTGGTTCTGTGAAACATGATGCAGAGCAATAATTAAATTTCAAGCTACACGAGACTTTGCGCACCTTTAAAGTCTGGTCATCCCCCAAAAGGTGTGTTTGAGGGTTGTGTTCCACATGGTTTGTCCCAAATTTTTCCTTTCTGTTGAGTAAGTGCCCAGAACTGAGTGTCGGGAGCTCAGGAGACAGAGGTGGTTTGATGGCCAGGTGAGCTGAGCAGCTTTGTGAGACTGTTGGTTGGGAAGCAGAGCTCCTTCCTCTGGAGCAAGTACAGGCGAAATATCCCGAGCAATTGCCAGGTACGTGTGTAACAGGGAGAAATGGCTTTTTCACCACGTGGTGTCAAGGGCAGAAACGTCACATTTGTCCCATCTGTCACCACTCAGCAAACCCACCCCAGCAGATCCTTCTGCTGGCTCCCACCAGCCTGACCCGTGGGGCTGGGTAGGGGGATGTCAGGTCTTTGCTGCTCTTGGAAGACGATTCCTCAGTGGGATTTTCCCATGAGGTTGTCCCTCCAGCCTGTCCACTGACACAGCAGAACCACAGCAGGTGCAAGTTGTCATCTTGAGGCACTAATTGCCCTTAATTAACCTGAGCAGCCTCACCTGGGTGCCCCACCCATTCCTCCTCCTCCCAGGGCCCTGGAGCTCTGTTTAAGGGCAGTCCTGAGGCTTTGCTTTCTCCCTGGACTGTGTTGTAAGTGTGCCTGGAAAGTCTCTGCCTCCTGGATGGACTGTGGGCATGTGGTGCAGGTGATTTGTCTTCTGGGATGCCCCTGAGCCTTCTGCTGTGGATAGTTTGTCTCTAACCCACCTCCTGCAGGAACTTCAGCCCTGTAAGTGACTTGTTTTGTGTCCTGTCTGGACCTGGGGCCTCTACTGTAGGAATAAACATTGCCATTTTCTGGGTCTGCAGGTGAGGGTCAGGTGTTCACACTGCACTTAAGGCAGCCAAATGGCACAGAAATGCTCCTTTCTGTCACCAAACCCGTGCAAAGGGTTTCCTGCAGGTTTGTGCTTGGACACCACCATCTGCCTTTCATTGGAGGTGTTCAGGGCCAGCACAGCTCTCTGACATCAGCTTTCCTTTCATAATTTTAACATCACAGCAGTGATGCTCTTTTTTGGGGGGGGGAAGGGAGGGGGAGAAAAATTATACATCTAAATATTCTGACTGGTGTTTAGTGCTAGATTATCTGTGTTAGCATCCAGCATTGCTCTTCTGATCTATGGTTTAGAATGATCTATGGCAATGATTTGACCTGCTGAGCGTGTGTTTATTTAATACCTATGCGATTCCATTCTCCCTCTTTCTTCTTTTCTACCAAGAGATGATCCAGGAAAGTCAGTGCTGAAAGGCTGCTTTGCACAGGAAGCCTGGGGTTTCTCCCCCTCACTGCCTTGTCAGCACAGCACCTGCTTTTGCCCCTGAGCAAAGCCCTGGAATTGTCTCGTTTGTCAGCAAAGGGAGAGAGAATTGAGACACATCAATTGTCCCTGATGAAGGAGCCTGGAAGTGGCGGGAAGGGAAGGGAACATCCCTTGCTCCCACCACCTGTGTCACTCTGAGCTCTCAGGCCCACAGAGGAGCTCAGGTGTTGGTTGATGTTATCAATAAGTTGTCAGCCCGAATTTCTCCGTGTGAAAAAGGGTCAGTGGCTGTGGTGTTGGAGGCACCTCTCCTCTCCCGGGGAGGGTGTGGAGCAGCCAGGGAGGGTCCTGCCCCTGCAGCACAGCCACCTGAGCCAGGAGCATTGTCTGTGCTGCCTGGAGGGACAGAGGGGTGATGCTTGAGGGCTCTCTAAACTCCAACCTCTTCCACAGGGACCTGTGGGATTTTTATTGACAGCATCAAATATCCAGCGTGCCTGCTCCTTTTTCTCCCCACTCTGCTGACCTCTTATCTAAAGTGCTTTCTCCTGCCCTCAGCAGCTGAGTTTCATCACACCAGGGAGGTCCAGCAGCCTGCAACCCCTTGGTAAAACCCACTGCCTCCAGAGCACATCAGGGTGACCACAAAATGTCACTTTTTGGTTCTGAGTTTTGAGTTCTTGTCCCCAAAGCTTGGGGGACATATATTGTGGCTGAATTTTGTTGAGATGCTACTTCATGGTGCAATTACCCCAGGGCTACCAAGGTGGAGAGGGAATGATCCTTTCTGAGGTGCTTGTTCTTGCCTGTGGTGAAAGACAGTTGGAGTTTGGCCCTACCTTGGAATCAGCTGCAAACCCAAGGGAAATCCTTGGCACCAGCTTCAAAATCTCCCGTGCTTCTGGGCAAGGCAGGACCTGAGCACAGCTTGGCTTTGCTGGAGAGCAAACCTACACTGGAAAGTCCCTCTGGGAATATTTAGGTAGTTTCAAGCACGATAAACGTAGTGCACGTGGGAGAGATGTGGGGATGAGGAGGCAGACATTTCATCAGCTTTGGCTGAGTAAAAAATAGACTTTTAGCTGTTCTCAACCCTTTTCTGAGTTGCTGATTCCCCTCTGAATTCCTCGTGAGCCCTGCACAGGGATTTCAAGCCTGGCTTTCCCTGGGTATCTCTCCTGGATCCCTTTGTAGCCACGGCTCTGAGAGTGTCGGATAATCATTGACTGAGGACTTTGCTGGGCAGGGTGGCACAGTAAAGGCCAGCCCTCTGCTCTGTCTGTGCCACGATGCTCCGAGGCTGCTGATGGGCACTTGTGACCTTCCCTGTGTGCACCAGAACAGGCTGAAGTTGGGGACGTTGTGCTGAGGGCTGCTAGTTTTCCAGGCTCATTACAGAATCTGCTTGCAACGTCAATACTCAGTAACTGGGAGTTGTATTTGCTGAGCTCAGACAAGAGTGTATTTGAGACCTTTTCATTCTTCTGCTGGGAAGGATTGCGGTGACGGAGCCGAGTCCCGGTTCCCCATTTGCCAGAGCTGGTACGGGGCCAGAACTGCACTCCAAGGAAAGAAATGATGTGCCATGTGCCTTAGCAAGCTGTAGCTCTCTAAGATAGATATCCAAGTGCCCTTTATAGCCAGCAGAGCGATGTGGTGGGGATCTCTCCCCGGCAGGACGTGGCCACACAGTCAGCGGAGATGAGACACTTCGCTGCAGATGGTTAAGCTTAAGCAAAATGCATCTATATTACAGTCTCCTGAACTAAATTCCCAATTGCTTTGGGAACCTATTGCATAGAGGAAAAAGTAGATCATGTTTCACCAGACAATGCCTGGGTTGAACAACTGGAGCTGGTTTTATAGAAGACGCAGTCGATTTTTCTCCCAATATTCTGCTTTTTTTACAGGAGAGGGGGAGAGAAGTCCTTGCAGATTGGAATCCTTGATGGAGTAAAGGAATATGGGTGAAGGCAGGATGAGAGAAGATGGTCACTCCTATGTCTGGCACTGAGAACTGTTGCTGCTTGTCCCAACCTGAAAGACACAGCTTTACTCTGGGAGAAAACCAGTGATCTCTAGGGTAAGCACTTCATATCTGCTGGAGTACATGTGGTACCCAAGTTGCTTTTGGTTGTTTGATTGTTTGTTTTTTTTCTGTGGAGTGTGATGTCAACTCAGGATCAGGTGAAGAAAACCTGGAATAAAGATAGTGCCAGAGTTGAAAATTCAGGGAACAGTTAAGCTGAAGATAAATGTCACTTCAGCACAAGCAAGAAAAAAAAGAGAAATTCGGGTGTGAGGATGTCAGGGGCATGGCTGGTAAGAAGACTTTCTCTTTAACTCAAGAGAAAAAAATGAAGAGTTGTTGTTTTGTTTGTTGGGTTTTTTTCCTCCAAGCCCATCCTGAACTGGGAAAAAGCCAGTCTCAGGTTGGATGGGGCTTGGAGCAACCTGGTCTAGTGAAAGGTGTCCCTGTCCACAGCAGGAGGTTGGAATGAGATGATCTGTAAGGTCCCTTCCAACCCAAACCATTCTATGGTTCTATAAAATTCTGCATATTCAACTCCAAAAGTTAAAAAAAAAAACCAACCTCTTATAGTAGTCAACAAATTCCGTTTTGGTAGAAAAGCTGATTTGTTTTGAGTTGAATGTAAAAAATGAATGTCAAGGGAAAGTCATTTCCAAGCAAGCAAGTCCATCCTTTTCGTTGGGGAAAATGTCAAAAGGGCACGCTGACATTTACTTTTTTTTTTTCTCTCTCCACTTTGTTCTTGAACAAAAATTTGCCAAAGCCAACAAGGTGTCACTTTTTGATGGAAATCTGTTTTGACAAAAAATTTTCCAAGCAGCCTTTACCAGCTGCACACAAACATTTCCGCTCTGGGTTCCAATCGGGATTTGGCAGGAACGGGGGGAAGGATGAAGAGGGGCTATTCTTTTCAGTACCTGTCAAAGGACCCAATACTCCTAAAAGCATCCTGCTTCCAGGGAGATCTCAGACCAAGGCTGGCCAACCTGGCCAGGGATTAAAACACTTCCCTTAATGTGGAATTCTCACGTGTGAGTTGAATTCGGGCTGGAGAGCTGCTGATCCGGAGTGAGGTCCTGGTTGGGCTTCAAGTGGGATGGGATCCCAGTATTTTTTGCTGCATCTATTTGCTACTGCCCCTATCAATAGAGGATCTGTTGGATATTTGGAAGTTCATTCAATCTGTGGCCCACAAGCATCTTCTGTTTGGCAGCATGGACTGGGATAGCACTAGGAGGAAAATCATCAAAGCTTTCTGTTCACCTGGTCTGAGATGCAGTTGTAGCTCACCTGAATGGCCAATATAGATAATGCACGTCACTTTTTGGGCCTTTTGTGGGGTTGTCCTGCTAAATTACAGGTCTTTCTTGCAGTTTTTTGTGGTTTTGTTTTTGGTTTTTTTTTTATTATGCAGTTCCTGGATCACAGTTTGGAGAGAGATAAATTTACAAGAGCGTGTAGTGACAGGACAAGGCAGAATGGCTTCAGACTGGCAGAGAGTAGGTTTGGATTGGATTTTAGGAAGAAATCCTTCCCTGTGAGGGTGGTGGGGCCCTGGCACAGGTTACCCAGAGAAGCTGTGGCTGGCCCATCCCTGGAAGTGTCCAAGGGCAGGTTGGATGGAACCCTGAGCATCATGGTTGAGTGGAAGGTGTTCCTGCCCATAGCAGGGGGTGGAATGAGATGAACTCCAAGGTCCCTTTCAATACAAATGATATTTAATGAAGATTAAATAGAGCATTTCTGGCTCTAGTCAAAGGCAAGGTTTGCTTCAGCTGTTTGTGCTTTTTCTTGGCAAAAGGCTGGTCCATCTAGAGATGGCTGAGGAGATGGAAAAACTCTTCTCGAGGAGTCAATCCATCTCCTCAGTATGGTTAGATTAAGCATTAGCTTGGGCTAGACATCACTTTTAAACTGCCAGTTTTAAGCAGGATTAACCCCACTCCAAGCATCTTGCAGCAGTGTGTTAGAGGGAATATAGGAGGATGAGCAGGTGCAGTTTGCTCTTCTGTCTTGGAGGAGACCGAGACACGAGCTGATGGAAGGTCTTTGGGAAGGAGGAAACAGGATTCACACAACTCTGCACTTCTGGGTGACATCACCAGCTTGTCTATGAGGGGGGAAGCTCCTTGGTGTCTGCAGGTTACAGATCCCAGGCAGCTCCCACCTGCTGACAGGGTGCTGCTGAGGTGTGTGACAATTCCAATGGCTTATCAGCTCCCAGAAATCACTCTGCCCTTGCTCTCCTGTCCCTTCCTTTCACTGAGTGGCACCGAGGGGAAAGTGGCAGCTGGAACCTCACCTGACCAACAGAAATACCACTGAAAATGGAAAGGGAGATTCTCAGTGTTCTTTTTTCTTTGTTTCTTACCTGCTCTGGTCTGTGGTAGCTTTGATACCACACCACCCTCCCTCTGGCTGAGCTGTTCCTTGGTGTTATTCCTTGGGCCAAAAGCTCCAATGACCAGGTTTCACTCTTCCTGCAGAATTCAGCTGCTTCTCCTCATCTCTTTACCCAGCTTTAAACACACCCCTGAGCTCCCATGGCTCACTAGCTGAGCTTGTGACCATCATACAATTCTGAGTAAGGACTTTGACTTATGGTCAGTTGTGAGAAAACATCTATTCACCCCAAAATCTATAGTGCCAGTCAGTTCTGCTTCTCCTCTCCTTGGTGTGCCAGCTGGGTTGGAGGCAAAAGTTGATCAACTCTGTGTCATGGCTGCAGAAACATCTGATATATTCAGCCTGTTCTCATGTAGCTCTTCTCAAACTATTAGTCTGGGAGTTGGGCAGCCCGAATAATACTTTGTAGTTATTTGTGTAGTCCAGTTACCTGCTCATTTTTGGATATTTACAGACCAAAACATATATTTTTGCTGCAATTTATCTGTGCAAGACTTAAATCCAGTGCACGGGAAGGAAGAGGTTGGCATCATATCAGTGGGAACCATCTTCCTGGGGCTGGAGGTGAGGACCCAAGCTATGCAGGCTCAGTCCAATCCCTCCTCCTGGGAGGAGGACAGCCCAATTTGTGCTTCATTTGTGAACACAAGGGGCATGCAAAAAAAAAAAAAAGGAAAAATTAAAAGAAAAAAAATCTGAGCACAAGTGCTTGGATGTTACAGGCAGGGGAAAAAAAAAAAGCCACAGAGGCAATAAAATTAATTTCCTTCTCTAATATATACAAGACTTTCTCCAAGAGAATTATGACCCAAGCTGATCAAAGTCTGTAAGTGGTACTTATGCTATCAGTTTCACCCCCTTAATGCCCTCCTGTCAAAACAAAATCCCTCGGAAAAGCTTTGAGGAAAATCACATGAGCATAATGGCTTTCAGAAAAATGGCCCTAAGTACTCGGTAACATATACAGAGAGGACTATTAGATGGGCTGGTGTAATTGTACTTATATTCGAATGTAAACACTCTTATATGAGCAAGTTACTGCTTTACCCACGGAGCAGAGCACTGGGCTGGCGGGGCTTGGGTTATCGAGGGAGAGGGGAGGGGTTGGCAGCAGTGGGAACTTTGCCCTAAGACAGGATGGTGACTGCAGGCAGAATTAGATAAAAGGAGAAGGGAAAAGGTGGGGGAAGGATGGGGCTTATTAAAGAACCATTTTCAGGCACACGGGGAGAGGATGAAATTCGGGTGGGGTAAGACGGTCCTGCCGTGTTGCTCTCAGGTAGGAGTCAGAGACATCCAACTATCTGATCCTTTATCTGCTGTGATGTGTTTGTTTGAACGTGTTCTGGGTGGATTTAGGGCTGCTCTGACAACTCTGGGAACCGAAATGCTTGGTGTATTCCCAGGATGGATGCACCAGGCAGTGCTGTGTCCAGAGCCAGGGGTGCTGCTCAGCCCAGGCCATGCCCATCCAAGACTTATGGGTCCAATAAAGGTGATACCTCAAGTGCCCAGTTTTCAGCACTGGGAGGATGCACAGACAGTTCTGAACAAGAGATTCTTTCCATCTTTGCAGGGTTTGTTGATACATCTGTAGGGAAACACCTATTTCCATATTTTGGTCCCTGACGTCTCCACAGGGCACCCCACCACGGGACATGTGCAGCTCCCATTGCTCCAGCCTCCAGCAGGCACCTCCTGGATCAGTGCTGAGCACTCCTGACATCAGCTCTGCCCTTTCCCATCCCAATTTGGGGATGTATCAGCTCTTCAGGCCTCCTTTGCTACGAGCAGCAACGTCCCAGGTGTGTTCAGTGACAGGGAGAGGATGAACAGCATCAGTGGGTTCAGAGGCTGGATGGTCTTAAATGGGGTCTGTTTGGGGAGATACCAATGTGATGGCAGCAAAGCTGAGTATTGTTGGTGGTTTGGATGCTTCTGGGTGCAAAAGCTGCTTCTGAGAGTTGATACCAATTCTGTTTCATCCTCTGCAAACCAAAATCAGGCACAGGCTCCAGCACTCATTTCTTCAGTCCTTGCTTTCCCTTTTTCCTCCTCCCTTTTGCATTGCAGCCCTCTCTGTCTGAGGCCAAAAGGTCCTTCCTTAGAGCCTCCTTCTTCTTTCCCATAGGTTTCCAACATTTCCTCATGTCCTGCAGACCTCTCAACCTCTTTGCCACATGACTTTTCTCCCTGGGAGCACCAGCTCAGTCTACCAAAAAGCAGGATCAGGCCAGCTAAGCAAAGGGATTTTTTTTTTTGCCAAAATCCTGAAATATTTCAAAGACTTAAAAAATAATAAAAAAACCCTCCAAAACAACCCAAGAATTTAATACCAATAAACCCATAGAGTTTCTATTACCTTTTTCTTTTTTTTTCCTGGTGAGTTGAAAACAAGTATTCCCTGACCATCCTTTTCTTGTGCTGGGGCAGAGACAAAATCTGCTGGAGTCCATGAAAAGATATTCATAGATCAGGCTCATCCAGATTCCTAACATCTCAAAGAGGTATTTCCCTATCTGTCCCTCCTTCCTGGCCTTACTGTCTTGCTCTCCCTTTGGAGGAAATTCCTTTCCTGGTGATAACCATGTCTCTAGCTCATATTTCCTCTTTCTTGTTGACAGTTTTAAACCAATAGATTTATGAACTTTGAAGTAATAGAAATATTTAAGGCATACCTACTCTTTTCCCTTATCTAGAACAGGCAAGGATTATTCTTTTTCTGGACACTGCACTTGTAACAGGAGACATTTGCCTTTCAACCCATCCTTTGGAAAGCCAACCCTGCTTTGCTTAATGAGGACTTTGGTAACCTCTGATTATTCATGTGTTATTACCAGCTCCATCCCAGTGAGTCCCACAGCCTTTTTGCTAGTTTTTACCCCAGCTAGGACAAAAGAGGTGAATTTTTTTGAGGTGGCCACAGCAAACTGGTAATGCCCAGCATCTCTGATGGGCACATGAGGCTGGGGAGTGATGGGTGGATGGGTCAACGAAGCAGTTTGCAATTATTGTCCATCAGTGCTGGCTGGGACATCAGAGTGATTAGCAGGTCCATGCCCTGCTCCCTTATTGCAGCCCATGGCCCTAATGCCTTGCTCTCATCTGAAAATCTAACTCTGCTTCTCAAACTTCAGCTCCTTTTCTGAGTTTCATCCTTCAAAAGGCAATAACCTGGCTCCCAGAGTGCTGCAGGCTGGAGGGCAGGGGCAGAAGTGGCCACAGCAGTGACAGGGAGCTCCTCTCATGCCTCAAGTAAATTAGGCAGGGAGGTTGTCACAGCCCACCCCAGGGTGTCTGTCCCGAGGGGACACAAATCTTACCCCCCAGTTCTTACTGTGCAGGACTGAGTGTGTGCTCAGTGCAAATTCCTCCTTCAAGAACTTCACAGATATACTTTCTTCACCTTTTAACTCTCTCTGCCAGATCTCTAATAAAGAAAGGGTGGAGGGAGGAGAAACACTTCTATAGGAAGTGTTTTTCTGTCATACAGGGGATGGCTGGACAGGACAGAGCTACATCCAGGGCATGTCAACCCATGTGCTGGTTTAGTGCAGCAAATCCCACGAGTGACTGGAGTTAGAATAATGTTTGAAATGACTTGGCATTAATGACTGACACCTCCCAGAACTCCCAAGGGGCAGAGAAGGTAACTTTGGTGTTAATTAACATTTTGCATAGCTGTAACCTCTAATGAAGATCATTTGGCAAGATTATCTCTAGCTATGGCTGGATTAGGGGAGGCTGAACCTTAGTTCCAAGAGTTCAAGACCCCCAAAATGATGCTGTGGATAAAGCAGTAACCCCCCTGTGGTGTGCTGCTCTCAGGTGTGAGAGTTTCTTTCCATGTAGACACCAAGAGGACACTGAGGAGCTTCTCCAGCATGATCCTGCCCCTTGTCAGCAATATTGAAAGCAGGATTTCTCTGGTGAGATGTGGGTTTGTATGAAGGCATTGGGGGATGCTGCATGTTCTGCATTGCTTGTGAGAGGGGAGACTCAAGCTGACCCTAAACCAGTGCCCAGGTCAAAGAGGATCAAAAGAATGATCCTAAATTATTTGAAACAGCTTTGGGAGCCAGAAAGTGGCTGCTGATTGTCTGTTGAAGATCTGCTTTTGGGATAAGAGGTCTGTAATTCACCCATCCCCAGGTTGCTTGTGTTCCTAAGGTGGCTCAGTACTGGAAACAGGAAAGATAGGCTGGTTTTGTGCCCAAATGTATCATAGAATCATCACAGAATCCCAGAATGGTTTGGGTTGGAAGGGATCTTTAAAGATCACCTAGTTTCAAACTCTGCCATGGGCAGGGGCACCTTCTACTAGCCCAGGTTGCTCCAAGTCCTGTCCCACCTGGCCTTGGACACTTGCAGGGATGGGTGTGGACACAGATCTGCACAAACAATATTTGCTACTGTGGTGAGCAGCAGATTTTGTGGCCTTTTTTTTCCTTTTTCCAGCATTTCTCTCCTTCCTTATGTCTGGCAGCTCCGAAATGCAGCTCTCAAGCAAGAAGCAGGAGAGGGAGATCACACACTGGCGTTTCCCCAGCTTTATCAGCTGTGGGCTTAAAAAAATAAATCATTTTCCAAGGCTATAAATCCAGAACCTTTCACCAACTCCTACAGTAACTCACATGTGCAGAAACAACAGCAGGCTGTTTATCCAAACTCCTGAAGGCATCTGTAGCAGAGTTAATGATTTTGCAGCAGCACTGGTCACACACTGAGTGTGGGCTGGGAGCTGTGCTGCTGCCCAGAGCATGGCAGAGGAAAGCAGAGGTTTCAGGGTAAGAGAAACTACATTTCCCCTTCCAAACCCCAAGCTGGGATGTTTTTGAAGGGTATTTTTTTAAGAGTCCCACATTTTCTCCGTGTTGCTTCTTAGCTGTGATTCATCCAGATCAGCTGTCAGAGCTGCAGGAATTGGTACTGTGAGGGTTAACTGATGTGCTGGGATGTTCCTCTCTCCTCTTGATCCCCAGGTCTTGTCTCTGTTAAACATCTCCCCCTCTCTTTTACGTTCAGATCCTCTTTTACAAGGCTGGGCTTGGGAATTTCAGCGCAGCCAAGAGCCATCTCCCCATCCATTAGGGCTGGGTGACAGCAGGTAACAATATCACTTCAAAAGGACCACGTTGCACCATTCCACCCCCTCCCAAATTAAACTCTGCCAACAGCAGCTGAGCACAGCACAGGAAGAAGCAGCTGCCCTATTTCTTTGCAAGATTTATCTATACCCCAGTTGGGCCTATTTTGGGGGATAAAGGCAGAGCTGAGCCCAGTGGTCAGTGATGGTTTTCGAGCACTGCAAGGCTGCTTGCTCAGAGACCTTCACAGTCGAGTTTCAGCCATCTCACCCCCCCAAGAGGAGCTGAAGATACTCTGTTTTATCAGCCTGCTGCTGACCTCTTACCCTGCATCAGGCCAGCAAAGGCTGGATCATGTCTTGGCTAATCACCGGGGCTGCCGAGCCCTGAAGGGCTGCACCCACCCTGGCATGTGTGAGCTCACTTTCTCAGCCTGCCTCATCTTTTTTTTTCTTTTCTCCCTCCTTTCTGCTGTTTTTTATTCCTCTCTGCTGACTCAGCCTCACGTTTCTCACATCTTTATTTCCACCCTGGCTGCCACCTCTCCCCCATCTCGGGCATCCTTTCTCTCTGCCCCATCTCCCAGGGTGCAGGTTGATCCCACACCACTGCCTGTGCTCGTGTGTGGTCCACCTGGAAGGAACAGGGTGTGATTTTTTTTTTTTTTTTGTCTCTCCTGCCTGGGCACTACTTAGTGATAACAATAACAGTCAGAGGAAGGTCTCTTGCAAGGGGAGATCAAACAGGAGGTGGAATGTTGGGTTGGACATGCTGGGAGAGCAGCCCAGGAGGTGCCACTATGTTGCATGGGCAGGGAAATAGGTAATTTTTTATTTTTTTTTACTTTCTTTCCAAACATTTCTTCTTCCTGCAAGAAAAATGCAGAGAAATAGATGACACTGGTACCTTTTTAGTTTTTTGGAAAGCGATTAAAAAGAAATAAATTTGAAAGCCTGAAGGCATGCACACAGAGAAGCTCCTAAGCTCTACCTACAGTTTCTTTTTATTTGTTTTTCCCAGAAATATTAATGTAAAAAATGTATCTTCCTACACAAGTCCATCAGTTAAACCTATTTATTTACAGAATACCTTCAGCTGCTGCAGAGCCCCACACAAACCCCTCACCTGAATTAGGAGCTGCTTGTAACTCACAGTGGATTTGGTAAATATTTAGCTAATTTGCCAAATTGCCTCCCCATTTCCAGTGAAATCTTCTCTCAGGTGATTACCAGAGGAGCTACAGGCTTCCTGTGCCTTCCCAGAAATCCTCAGCAAGCCTGGATAGGATGGGAGTCTCTCCTTTAATTTGCAGTAATGAGTTACAGGGTGATTGAACTCAGGAGTGCCAGGTCACTGTGGTGTATTAATGCACAAGCACTGGGGCTCAGACCTGGGCTGTGCCACTGCAATTAGAGGGCTGAGGTTTATGGCTTGTAAATCAGCAGGAAACCAGTCCCAAATGTCCAGAGCCTTTCTCAGACCTCGCTCTGGAGGGCAGGAATGTCTAATGCTAAGGGATGGAGAGGCAGCTGTCGTTGTGTTCCCATCCCATCTCCCTGCCAGCCACTGTGGACACCTTGTGCTGCACCTGTTGGGGGAAAGTTGGATCTTAGGGAGACTTTGTGGCTTCTTGTCTGTGATCCTTGGACCTGCTGAAATCCCTGTATCCTGAAGGACACCCATTGCTGGGCACTCCTGCTGCAGGAATAACTCCTGTGCCTTCCAAGGCAGGGATCTGCTCTGGCAGGATGGTTCTTAATATGTGAATATTTGCAGCTTTTTAAAGGGAGAAATAGATCTAGACCCATGTAAGCCCTTGGGGAACTCTTTCAGTCTCCCCCCAGGCCTTCTGATGTCTTTTTTCTTCTGTGTTATTAAGGGGAATTACCCAAAGGAGACCACTCTTATTTTGATTTATGGAATCAGTGTGTAAATACAGCTTGACTGATAATTCAATTAATTGATTCAATTTATGGCTGGGTTGAAAATGGCTCTTTCAGGACTCTCCCCAAACCTGTGATTTCCAGGATTACAGTCCTTTCTGGCTCTGCACTGACCACCCCAAAACACAAGATCCCACCACGAACCCAGGGCTGGCTCCCATCAGAGCCAGGCAAGGGCAGGGTGACAGCATCCTTTGGCAGGAGGAAAGGTGAGCTACTTTCCCTGCTCCAAATCTCTCCCTCAGCACCTCTTGGATCTTTTTTTACCCCTCTGATCTCCACACCCATCACACGAAAAGTCAGTATCACCATCCTCCCCCTGAATCGTATTTTCAGGTGGGGAAAGTGAGGCACTTGCAAATTAAATGAGCCTCCTTAATCACACCCAGGGCAATGAAGCATTGCAGACAAAGGCAGAATTTACCCATTAAAATAAGTTAAAGGCTGTAGGACACACTTCAACCTCTGATTTCTTTTCTAGGCTTTTAAGATGCTGGAGAAGACACAAAATGAAATGATTTATTGCCGACGAGCTCCTTGCGGTGTCAACCTCTCCTCCAGCTACTGACCACGAGAAACCCAACTTTTGGTAATAAACCCCTCTAAAAGTTGCATTTTAAGGTAAGAAAGGGTGAAGGGTGGAACTGGGGGTTCGATCCTGGTGCTGACCCTCCTTTTTTCTGGCTGCCAGCATTCCCCAGACTGCCCTCACTGCAGCCATCCCGGAGAATCCCTGTCCGTCTCCACCGGCCTGTGAGTGACAGAGATGGATGGTGGTGCTGCCGGGAACGTGCTCTCAGGCTCAGGCTTTCCTCCCAGGAGAAAGCTGGAGGCCTTGGGAGCCCCTGATGAAGATGTAAGAGCCGTGTTTGACACGCCAGCTCTTTTGTTGGGGCAGTGGTGGCTCGCGTCGGCCGCCTGCCAGCCAGGAGCACCACGGGCCTGCCTCAAAGGGTCGCCGTGACTCGTGGGGCAAGAAAAGGCTGGGGCAATAGGAGATATGCTCAGAGAAGAGCTTGAAGAAACACTTTTTTTTGGGAGGACACAGGTGATGAAAACAGCCAGGAAGCATCACAACGGGGGAGAAAGATGCAGGGAGAAATGCCTGCAAAAGGGGAGAAGCACGAGCGAGGGGCTGCACCCGAAGGAGTTAATCCCCCGACCGGTGCACTAAGTGGTCAGCAGCCCAATAAATTATGCCCCTGGAAAGACAAACCACAATCATCATTAGTCACGGCTCATTGGCCTGTTAAGGCTCCTCAGTGAAGTTTATCTCTTCCCTCCTGTCCACCGGCAGCCATATTTCATGCTCCGAAAACAGCTGACCCCGGGGGTCAGCGAAATGAAAGCCCCATTCAACAGGTCTGCCGAGGGCTCGGCACGGGAAAAAACGGCCGGGGTCAAAATAACATTGAGATACGGGGCAGCCCTCGAGCCGCTGCCCTCCCGGAGCAGACACACACCACACGCTCAAGTGACCAAGACATGTTAATCCGTTTCAGGATCAGGCAGGGTCAGGCCGGGGCTGGGAGGAACAGTGGCATAATTAGGTGAGGGTGACCTCCATAAAACAGTAATGGGCTTCCAGAGGCCGGGGCGGCGCGGGCCCGACGTGCTCTGCACCCACTGCCCCGCTCCTGGGATGTTGGGAATGGCCAAGGGCGGTGGAGGGAGTCCCAAACATCGGCCTCGTCGCTGCTGGTGGCCTGGATTATGGGCAGGGAGGGAGGAATGCACGTGGGGATTCATTCCTGCACCAGCATCTCCTGCTGCTGCAGGGAAACCTTCAATGCCCATCAATAAACCTCGGTGGGATTTTAGAGGGAGGTGTTTTAGAAGGAAGAAAAAGGTTTGTTTTCTTCGTTTCCATTTAATTTCTGCTGTCTTTGTTTTCTTCATTTCTGTTTAATAAAACCCGGGAAAACATTTGGAGCACGTGCAGTTTGGAGCTGAAATAGGTGGTGGTGAAAACCCCTGCCTGAGTATAATGCTGTGAGGCAGCAGGAAAAGAGAGGAAAAAGGGTGTGCTGAGAAATAAGTGGAATTCTTTGAAGAATGTGCTATAGGATGTTATTTTCCTAATACCCTTTAGGTTCATGTGTGGGAATCTACCTTGGAAGAGCTGGACACCTTGGTGTGAGATGAAGCTCTGCATCCTGGAGGGATGAAGGGAGAGGAGCTCCAGCCACAGCTTCAGCTTCCTACGTGGGATGATCCTCAGGTCCATACTGGAGAGCAGGCAGAGGGCTCAGGGTGAGTTCATGTTTTTCAAACAGTCATATGGCCAATTGAAAACCCCAAAAGTGCCTTTCAAATAGAATTTAATGCCATGAAATTAAAGTCCTGAAGATCAGTATCCTGTGAGCATACTCACTCTTCACCAATGCACACAGGGCAGTGTTATAATTCTAGAGATGAGTTTCTGTGTGATGGGAAGAATAAGAGAGATGGTGAGGAAAATACCTTGATTTTTTATGCTTTGTATACATTGGTTTTGAACCAGAATGGTGTTCAGTTCGTGGCTACAAAAGGGCTGCTCGACATTATGACATCACAACACGAAGTTTTAAACATTTCAGAAATAATCCTCATTTAAGTCGATTAATTGAGACTTCAAGGACTTGACTGAGGAACAACAGATATCAAGTCAAACTCCTGTTTTTCCAGCTCTTTGGTGGGCAATGCAGCATCGTATTTAGGAAGTCAGAGCTGGGCTAATACCTGAGGGCAGGGGTTTATTTATGGGGATTGAAGGTTTTCCTGTAGCAGCTGGTGCAGGAATGTGTCCCCTCACCAGTGCCTGCAGTTACCTCTTTATCCCACTTCATGTTCAGCCTGTGTTCCTCCGGGTGTAACAGATATTTAGGCTCTGGAAGACACGTTGTACCCGTTTTTCTGTCTCTGAGGGTCAAATTTGGGGCTGAACCCACTTTGCCATCCATGTCTCTATAAACCAAGAGTTTTAAAACCAGCTCCCCTAATGACTCTGATCTCTGTCTTTGAGCCCCATAAATCAGGAGGTGCTGGCTCAGGGCTTTTCCAGGGAGGGAGGCAGAGGAGGAGTAACAGGGGTAACTCTACCTAACGCTCCGCTGAGATAATTCCATCTCAAAACAGCTTGTGGGGATCACATTTTAAAACAGCTATTTGTCTGCCTATTTATTGCTGCAAGAGTCATGGGATGTTTTAATACAGAGCAATGGAGATGATGTGATTTGGGACATTCAATCTCCCAGCTCCCTCCCTAATTGCAGCTGTGCCTGGGCACAGCTAACAATGGGAGGATGCTGCAGGCAGATGTGGAGATCCCAGCCCTGGATCTCTGCCACGGCTGCAGGAGAGCTCAGATGGGGTGAAGGGGTCCTATAAAGGGAGGGAATGATGTGTTTCCTTGCATTCCTCACTGCTGGTGCTTGCTGGGCTGGAGATGGGGCAGCTTCTGGCTCTGAGCACCTTTTGCAGCCAGTGATTTGTGGGATTTGGGGAACCTAAGACAGGATTCTGGGCTGGCTGTTCACAGGGACTGGGCTCTGCAACCAGCCCTGGATGGAGGAGAGGGAGAGGTGCCCCCTTCTCTGTAAGGCTGGTGTTGGTTCTGTCTCCTCCAGCTCCCAGGGATGCAGGATGGGTTCCCTGTCTCTGCCCTGGGAGGGGTGTTCTGGCTGGGATGCTCTGCCTATGGGATTTCAGGCAGCACATGGATGAGAGGGAGGTATCAGGAAGCTGAGAAAGGAGCACTCACAGTGGAGCTCCAAAATGGATTCTCTGTCTCTTCCCTCTCCATCTCTCCAGGTCCCCCAGCCTTAACTCCTCTGCTGTGTAACTAAAATGACTAAACTGGGCAGAGTCATCCCTCTTCCCTTGTGTTCATCTGCCAGGAAGATTTCAAAAAAATTCTGTTCTGGATAAAAATCGTGGGGGTTTCCACTGGGTTCTTTTTTTTCCAGTTGAAGATGGATGCCTTTGCTGCAGAAACTCATTTGGGGAGAGTGTTCTGCAAAGCCCACATCCCACCTGGAGCTGCAGTCTCTATTCCACACTGCTGAGTTCCTGGAGGACCCTTTTTCTCCAGGAAAAGGGATGGCACCGAGCCCCTTGCCAAGGGTCTGGGGTGTCCCACCATGGATGCCATTAACATCCTGGAGCTGCTGGAGCAGCTCTGGCCCTCCCAACCTGCCAGAAGGTCACAGCAGTTGTTTGTGGGAGCCCAGGGAATCGAGCTGTGATATCCTGTGCCCTGACTGAGCACTCCAAGCACCAGCCCGTGCTCCCTCCCCGCTGGCCACTGGCGATTTCTGAGGACAACGTACAGTGGGGACAAGGTGTGAACTGATGTGGTATTAATTTGTTTCTGGACAAGGGAGATGAAAATGGGTAGCAAAGGAAAAGCATGAGAGCTGTGGAACTGGCAGCAGGTAAGGCTGGGAATTCCCATCCCTTTGTTTACAGGCTGCTGGAAAGCAGACCCGGAGGTGAGGCAGAAGTTGGGGCAGTTTGTGACACATCTGGCTCTTCGTTCCCTAACGAAGCCATTAGTTAAGTTGAAATAATTTCCTTCTTATGATGGTGTTCCTCGTGCTGTTCACAAGCCAGGGATGAGGGCTGCCAGGCTCTTCCCTCCAGCTCTCCCCTGTTCTCTGTATCAAACATCCCAGACTCCAGTCACCTGGGCTTTGGCAAAAGCAAAGGCTGTCCTATTTTTTCTGCCTTTCCCTTAAGCCACCGTGCCCTTGCCAGAGTGTATGTGGAATTTAAGCCCATTAGATCAGCTCCTTTGAAATGCCTGGATCAGCAAGGGCAAAGTGACAGCCCAGAGTCCCAGGACCAGGCAGGGCAGGGAAGAGAAGCAGGAGAAATGTCTGAGCTGGACGACAGGCACGGTGCTGGTGGAAAATTTACAGCCTCAGCCTTGGGCTCTGGGCCCCCTTTTTATTACATTTTACACCGAGCGAGTTAGATTGAGTTACCATTTTTTCATCTGCTCCATCAGGGCTGCTCTTAGATCCAAAGACCACGGGGTTGGAAAGAGGAGCCACAGAGATGCTGGTTCTGGCCGTCAGCAAATACATCAGATATGTGAATAAAGAGCAGACGATATTTCATCAGCTTAGAATGGGATTTAGCTGTCCAGCAGGGTCCGGAAGAAAAGGAGCACAGCCAGCATTTCCCCAGTCCCCAGGACTGTGTGAGTGAGATGAATCTCCACTTTTCCACTGTCCCCAGGTAATAGAGGCATTTCTGAGCTGTGTTTGCTGCCTCCTCTGTCATCCTGCCTCTACCAGTGCAGAATGGCAAAGCTGGCAGCTGGGAATCACAGAATATCCTGAGTTGGAAGGGACCCACAAGAATCATTGAAGTCCAACTCCTGGCCCTGCACAGGACACCCCAACAATCCCACCATGTGCCTGAGAGCATTGTCCACATACTTCTTGAAGTCTGGCAGCCTCTGCCCTGGGGAGCCTGTTCCAAAGCCAACCTGGACAGCAAAATTTTAAGAGCTGGTTTCCAGAATAACTGTGATGACTGTGGAGTTTGGAAGAAGAACTAATCTGGGCTCGGGACTCGGTGCAGTGATGTACAAATGAAGATGCAGAAGAGGGAGAATGTACCCTAGAGCTACTTGCAGGTGGATAGACCTCCCCCCAAGGCCCTCTGGGAGGATGAGTTGGGGATGTTGGAAGCTGCAAGGACAAGCTGCCAGGCACCAGAGGCCTCCAGAGATCCCTCCTAACCTACAGGCTTCTCTAGATCTTGGAATTAAATTTACTGATAGATGCAGCTGCCTGTAGTCATCCCTTTCCCAGTGGAGCAAAGGCTGGTGTTGTGATGTTTCCTTTTGCTTCAGTGATTTCACACATGGCACTTCACCCCTGCCCTCTCTCCTGCTCTGCCCCCAGGTTGTCTGCTTCTCTTCCAAAGCAGAGTTGCTGCAAGTTTTGTTGCTCCCAGCCTGCCTTCCCATCCCTTATCCTCTATTCTAGGAAAGAGCTTCCTCTTGTGTCTCATCATTTTTCCCCTCTCCACACTTGAGCTCTCCTTTACTCTCCCATTTCAATTCCCCTTGTGCACCACAGTTTCCTTCCTGAGCAGGTTTAGATTGGATATGAGGAAAAATTTCTTCACCAAAAGGGTTGTCAAGCCCTGGCACAGCTGCCACATCCTTGAAGGACTTTAAAAGCCGTGTGGATGTGGCACTTGGGTACATGGGTCAGTGGTGGCCTTGGCAGGCCTGGGGGGGATGGCTTGATGGTCTTAGAGGGCTTTTCCAACCTAAATGATTCTAAGGGCCATGTGGAGATGTTTGTTAGACCTTTTAAAAGCAGGATGTAGTTTGCAATCTTCAACTGGGCCTGGTGGGAGATGCCCATGGAGCTGCCAAACCATCCTGGCAGCATCAACAGTGAGAGCTGCCTGGAGCATCTGTTCCCAACCCTTCCAAAGGGGGAAGCTGCACAGCCCCATTGTGATGCCCACCCTACTCAACCACCCTCCACACTAGGCAGGTTCTCCTGGGGTTTTCCCTGCTCTGGCTCATCCCTCTGCTGATTAGATCCCCAGATGCCAATGTGGGAACCGAGCCATCCCCTCACCCATGTGTTTGCCCCTCAAATCCAGTGTTTAATCTCTGGCTTTCAGCTTGGAGTTGTGAGCCATCTTCTCTGCCCTCTCCAGTGTGTGGCACGTGGAGGTAGCAGCTGGTTCAGCAGAACTTTTCTGCCCCTCATCCTGTAACCAGTCAGGTTTAATATGACTTCTACACTTGCAATTTGTCACAGCTTTATCAGAACATCTGCATCCTGGCCTCTTATTAAACCCTTAGAAAAACAGAAGTATCTGATGCCTGAACAGCTTTAAATTTGGAAGCAGAGTGGGAGTAGGTGGAAGAAACTACATTCCCCTTCATGTAATCATCATCAGAGGACAGTTCTGAACAATGACCAGAGCGTCCTCGCCCCGATGATGACAGCAATTTCGGACTTATCACACCCCAGCACTATATTAAGGCACTGAGATTACAGTGTTATTCATTAGCACAACATCTGCTGAAAATCAGCGTGGAGAAGGCTGCTGAGGGTGCTTAAAAGCTTTATGATGGGACAGAGAAAACACTCCCCCACAGGGAGAATAATGTCTTTGCCCTCCTGGGTGTTGCTCGGTGCTGAAGCTCCGTGGAAACCGTAAACACAGTGCAGCCTTGAGCCAGTGAGGAGCTGGGGCACTGAGAGCAGCAGGTCCCAGCTCTGCTCAACCTTGTGGTCTCAGGTGAGTGTCTTCTCTATTCCAAGCAGTCTCTTGCTATCGTGGGCACAGCTCTTTGCATGGGACATCAAGTATAATCCCTGTCCCTGCTGCACTTGCCATGCCATAGGCTGAAGATCCCATGTCCTATATCATGAAGTTCTAAAATATTCCCAAGCTGGCCAGTCTCAATACAGTCATACCAAAATACTTTGATTGATAACAAACCCAGACTGGTGAAGGAACTTTCTGCCATTTCTCCTGCCTTTCACTGGGAACCAGCTGCCCCAAAAGAGCCTCAACTTTCTCATTTTCCTCTGACAGATGAACTAAATTTGTGAATAACTCCAGGAGTGACTTGCTAACTTAGTTCCCTGCCTGGCCTGGTTAGTAGCTAAGCTCCATGGCCCTTCTTGTTTTCAGCATGTAGGAATAACTCATTGTGGTGTATTTGCTGATTCTCATGTTTAGCAGGTACAGCAGCATTAAACAATTCTTTAGGACCACTGGTCTGACTTTTACAATTTAAAAATTTTATTTTTTTTTAGGCTTTAAGTTATCCATAGTACAAGGCATCAGGAACAGAAGGGTTCCAAGGGTATTTCATGGTCTTGTTGCTAAAAATGCAGAGCAGGCTCTGAACTGCGGAGATCTCCTGGACCTGCAACGGTGGAGGATTTTCTTCTATCTGAAGTATGCAGGTCCAGAAGCTGTGCTGCATTTCTGAAGGTGATATCTGAGCCTCTGCAGTCATCACAGTCCGTGGCAGCCCACGATTTGATTTCCTGAGGATGATTTGGGGGATGAGGAGCGTCGCTGTCAGGCGTTGTGTTGATGTGTGGCTCTGCACAACAGTTCAGAAACGCAGTTCAGCCTTCCTCAAGCTGCCCTGCTTCTCCTCAGGAGTCACTGCCTCTGGTCTGCAGAACCTCAGCTCGAGGAGCTTTCAGAGGACCATTTTAGCAGCTGGTGTGAACCATCCATCAGTGCTCCTGTCTTCGCTCTAACCGGCTCCATTCTGGGTTGCCTTGATTCAGTTATGATGAAATTTAGAGCAACTGCTCCTGACAAATGAGACTTCCTCTAGTGAGTTGCTTCTTTAAACTGTTAACACATGCTTAAATATTGTCAGAGCTTAGAATGAGAACGTTTAAATTCTCAGAGATCCTTCATTATCAAAGGCAGCTGCTGGCGTGCAGTGGATCGCTGCTGCCCAACTGCGAGTCCTCGCAGTGATCCTCCACCCCGAACCTGCTGGGAGGGTTATAGGAGGGATGGCTGCTGCCCTTGGAAAGGAGCCTTGGAAAGCAGCAAGAGATTATAACAGCAGGGGTGGGGTGGAGAATTGTTTACAGGCAAAAGAAAAAAGTGCAGGAGATGCAGAGGGGACAGTGCTGACCTTCAGTACCTGGAGGGAGCCTATGAGAGACATGGAGAGGGACTTTTTACAAGGGTGACAAGACAAGGGGGAATGGCTTTAAAGTGAAAGGGGTTTAGGTTAGATTTTTAGGAAGGAATTCTTCCCTGTGAGGGTGGTGAGGCCCTGGCACAGGTTGCCCAGAGAAGCTGTGGCTGCCCCATCCCTGGAAGTGCTCAAGGCCAGGTTGGATGGGGCTTGGAGCAACTTGGGATAGTGAAAAATGTCCCTGCAGGGGATGGAACAAGGTGATCTTTAAGGCTCCTTTCAACTCAAATCATTCTGTGGTTCTGATTCTGTGACTTAAGTCTTCTCCACATCTCACATGGATCTCAAGGAGCTTTGGTTTTCAAGCAGAGGTCTTGAAATGAGAACAAAGGTTTTATGGAACTCCTCTTCCAAAACAGATGCCTGGCAGCCGTTTCCACTGAGCCTGTCCTGCAAAGAAAGAGCCCCCACGAGATTTCCTTTCTGCTCCTCCCAACCTTTCCCGCTCCAGTTTTCCCTGGTGCTGCTGTGACAAGTCTCTCTGGAGGGCACCAAGAACTCTGATGGCAAATGCTCATTAATTGATTCAGTGGGACCAAGGAAGAATCCAATCCAATTAGAGATAAATAATTGATGGCATCGAACGCTGAGATTGGGACAAGTATTGATCCAGGGCACGTGAGGGGCTGACAGCTGTTCCTGTTGTCAGCGTTATGGACCCTGAACTGAGATGATGATCCTTCAGGCTGGGAGTGGCAGGACACCACCAGCCTGAGATGTACCATCTGAGGTCTCCACACACCACAGAGGAAACCATTTTAATTGTTTCATCCTTAGGCTCTGACCACGCCAAGGGCCTGGAAGCTTGCAGAGCTCCTGAGGGTTTTAAAGGATGCCTATCTCAGGTATGGGACAGGTTTTGGGAGGCAACAACAGGAGGAAACTTTTACGTGGGGCCTCATAGACCACCCACAGTTTTCAAATAGTCATTTGTCATCCTACCAAGCCCATACCCTGTAGAGAATAGAAATGTCTACTCCTGAAGCACCAGGGAGGAGCTTGGTTGTGGTAATAGGACAGGGTGAGAAATAGTTCTGCTGTGACTTTGGGGCCTGGTGGCTCCAGACAACATGGGAAGAAGCGAGAAGGAAAGTCCTGATGAGAATGTGGCCTTAAGGGTACCCTGCCATGGGAGGAAGAGGAGGAAGAGGTTGGGGATTGGTGTGGGGGTGAGGATTTGTTTCCTGGAGATCACTCTCCTGTGTCCACTTCTAATGGAGGGACATCTCAGGGATTGGGTCTGAAATGTGGGCAAGGATTTTTCTGAGGAGGATCAGAATAGTTTGGACTCTTCCTACCCATCCTTTTCAGTATTTTAATGTCCAAGGGATTGTTGAAAATCTACTTGAGCCAGTTGGAGACTTTCCACCAGCTTTGGTGGAATTTGGATCAGGCCCAATGTGAGTGGGTCCTTATAGAGCTTGGGAAGAAGAGGGGGAAGCTTTGCAAGGTGTAAGTGGTCCAGAGGAGCGAGGATTGCTCAGCTGATATCGCCCTGGAATGAGCACATGGTGATTTCAGGCAAAGGCAATCTGTTATTTCCACTGCTGAACATTTATTTGGGTCAGGGTGGGAAAATCTGATTTACTTCCAAGGTCCCGCTGGGCTGGTAAAAGTATAAATACCACACGTTATTATGTGTGTATTCTGAAAAGTGGTTAGTGAGTGTGTTTATTACACTTGGCCACTCGCAGGGAGTTGTTCTCTCTGCCCCCTCCCCTAAATTCACGTGCTCACCCTGAGTGTGAGCACTGCTGGGATCTGTAAAACCACCGGGGGGGGGGGGGGGGGATGGAGCCAGAGTGATCCAGTACCCAGCTCCTCCCAGAGCTTCCCATGGAGAGGAAACACCTCTCCATGCTGTTGGTCCTACCCAGCTGAGCCACCTCAGGGATGTGGGGTGATGATTTCCCAGCGCTAAAGCTCCGTCATCTCTTCAGGGACCTCTTTCAAGCCTCATCTACCAAGGATGTGAGTTGTTCACAGCATCATGGAATGGTTTGGTTTGGAAGAGACCTTAAAGATCTTCTAGTTTCAGTCCCCTTGGGCAGGGACACCTTCCACTAGCCCAGGTTGCTCCAAGCCCCATCCAACCTGGCCTTGGACACTTCCAGGGGTGGGGCAGCCACAGCTGCTCTGGGCAACCTGTGCCAGGGCATCACCACCCTCACAGGGGAGAATTTTTTTCCTAACATCCAGATGGGAACAGCCAGAACCTACTGCAATTTTGGCAGTCCTAGGGACAGATTGGATCCATGCTGCTCCAGTCCTAGAATGCCTCATCTCCATCCAAGAATTACAACTGCCCATCCCAGTGCTGTTCCTGGATGCATCTTTCCACTAGAGGAAACTTCAGCTAGAGAAGGTGGTCTTCCTAACTTATGTATCTAAAAATGGTACAATTACACTTTGATTCCTGGGTGTTATGTAGGACAAATGCAGCCTGTCACAGGGCAGGGCTGCTCTGGCTTTCCAAGACAGGTTTAAAGCTGGTTTGTGAATTATGTACTTTTGATTTTGGTGAGAGGGTTGGGGTGTGCTTGCAGACTAGGTGGCCTCTGAACTGGATAGATAGTCCAAAATATCCCTGTTTTGGCTACTCAGAACTGCCAGTGGATTGGTGTTTTCATCCAAATGGTGCTTTCCAACCCTGCATTCCCGACTTTGGGCCAGAGCCTTTCACAGCTGGTTTCTCAAGCCCCAGATCTGCCTTATAAACTGGATCTTATTGATTTGACTCTGTGCCATCCCCTGCTCTCAGTTACCACTTACTGCAGGGCCTTTGGTTGGGGGGATGTGTCAGCACAGGGACCCTGAGAGTTCAAGGCTCCTGCCTCATGTTGGCTGAACTCTGCTGCCTCTGCGAATTGGGACTGGCCTGGTATTTTCCAGGCAGGAATAATGCAGTTCTGCTACTCTGGCACTATCAAAACCATCAGCATTTGTGTTACAGCAACACCCAAGAGTCCAGCTGGGTTAAACCCATCAGCACGAGTGACTCTGCAGGACATGCAAGCTCCTGCTTCTGAGGAAGGTCATGTCTTTCCAGCAAGCCAAGTCCCTTGTATTTACTCTCTGAAGTGGCCTGAGGCAACAGTCTGTTCCTCATGTCTTCTGCAAGCAGAGCAGCCCCATCCCCAGCAATGCACAGCAATCCAAGGGGAGGGAGGTGCCAGGATCCAGGTAAAACGTGACCCTTCCATCCATCGCAGGCCGGTGGCTGCGTGCAAGCTCTTGATGCCAGAAGAAGCCACAAAGGCTCTCCCTGCCCTGCCTGTGCTGCAGCTGCTGGATTTAGCTCCTGCTCAGTGTGCTCTGCAGGGCACTGAAAGGCATAAAAGCAGAGGGAAGTCATCTCCCAGCCCGACCCTGGGCTCGCAGGACCCCGTGGACTTGCTGCCTTTCCTTCTGCAGCAAAAGCTTTCTCCGAGGAAACCTGGCGTCTTCAGGAGGAGCCGAGAGGTTCAAGGAGCAGGTGCTGTGCAAAGGCAACAGCAGAGCCCAACAAATGGAGAATTCCCTCACAGCCCGGAAGAGAGGAGGGCTGGGGGAGCTTTGCTCACACCGAGGTGGTGCTGCTTGCAGAGCTCGTGGATTTGCATATTTGGTGACCTCATGCACATCCCCGCGTTCGCTCCCCCGCTTCCTCCCCCAGCCTCGGTGGGATCGCTTGTTATTTGCATTCACAGCTAATTAAAACCTCTCTGAGCTCAACCCCCCGATTAGGGAGAGAGGGCTGAGACCGCAGGCAGCCCACTGTGGAGGATGCCACAGCCCACAGCCTGACCCCACACCACTGCAGACCCCACGTTTGCAGTTAGGACATTATTTACCCTGATACTTGCAGCGTTCTCTTAAAATATATTGAAGGAGAGATTGGGAAAATGAAGTGTATAAGATTTATCCTGCACTAGAGGATTTCAGCATCCAAGAAAGCTAGAGAGTCCAGTCCCTCAGACTTAATAGAAACCTCCTGCTTTATTAATGTTGCCTTATTTTTTTTTCCCCTTGTCCACAGGTCCTGGGCAGAAAGTCAAAGCTGTATTTGAGGAGCTTTCCTGGAGGTTTTCATTAATAACAGGGCCAGGGAATCCACTGCAAATGTAAAAATAATAGATTTGAGAGCCCTAAAAGGATGGAGATTTACTCACTGTGGAAATATTAGGGAGAAAGTGGGAGTGGGAGGTTCCCATGGCTGCCTGTCTGGGAGCTTTGAGAGCTGCCTGAAGGCCAAGGAGATGCTGGGAATGGGAATGGGAGGTGAGGTTGCCTCCGAGCGGCTCAAAAAGGCAGCTGCGACTGCCCTGCTGAGCACTGACCCACTGCTGGAGGATATTCCTGAGACAAGGAGAGTCTCAGGGTCCTTCTCAGGCTAAAGAGAAAAAGGAATAAGGGGACAGAGAACTTTGGTGAGGCAGATCTGCTCCTTGTTCACCCCTTGGAGATGGAGGTCCAGGGTGATGCTGATCCTCAGCAGGTCAGGAGGGATGCACAGCAATTTGGGGAGGAGAGAGGGATGTTGCTTGCTGCCAGACAAGCTGAACAGTGCCCATTCCTGTGGGAATTCTCAGATCTTGTCCCCTCCTTCCAAGTGACTCTTGCCAGCAGAGCCAGTGCTGCTCCTGTATCCCACAGTTGTCACCTGGCCACGTTGTCACCTCCTCAGGCCGGTTTGCTGCACAAGAAAAGGTGACACTGTGTCAGGATCAGTCCCTGGTCCCTGGGAAGGTGCATGAGGATGGGAGGGAGAACAGGAGGTGGTTTCCCACCTCCCTTCCCCAGCACAGGGATGTCAGACCCAGTGCTTGAGGATACCTGGGGATCCCACGGAGGCCACAGGTACCATGGGCTCTGCAGGGGTACATCCCCTCTCCTTCCCCTGCTGCTTTGGGAGCATCCTTTTCTCCTGCCTTTTGTGCTGCTGCCTCCATGGATAGATTTGAATTTGGCTTTTTGTCCTTCCAGCTCTACCTGGAGCTGTTTCTCAGCCCCAACTCTGTCTGCTTGGGAAGGGCATCACAAGGCTGTGCCCCCCTCCCTGCTGCTGGCAGGGGAGGCTGTGCTCTTCCTCCAGGTGCCACTGCCCTGCCAGGACAGGGCACCTCTGGTGACACATGCCACCCTGCACATCCCATGTGCTGCTGTAGCTCTGCCCCTGCCTGCAAGGGCTGGATCTGCTCTGCTCCCATTTACAGTAGCATTGCTTCCATCCATCCCAACACTGTCCTTCAGGGCAGCTGGATTCAACCCCTGACAAGGAGGAAGAGAAATCAGAGGAAACATTCAAAACTTTTCACTTTGAATAAGAAAATACTGCCAGGGCAAGTCCCTGTGATCCATGGACCAGCCTCCACTCCCTGGGTGTTTGGGAGAGGAGAGTGCTGTTCTGGTGCCAGGTAATGTCTTCCATCCCACGCCCACCAAGGTTTTCTTTTGGGGCATTTAGGAATTGTGTCAGGTTTCTGTGAACCCTGTAACCACCTGGCTTTGATACCTGCAAGTTGCCTGGTCTTGGGGTGCCAGTTGGAGGGTTTTTTTCAGTTTGGGCACTCCTGTGCCTGTCCATCAGTGGCACTGCTGATGGTGTGCCCTGGCTGAGGACGTTTCTGCTGATAAATCTCATTTTGACAAACCCAATACCAGGAACCCTAAAGACCACCAGCATTTCCAGACCCAAATCTAGACAAATTTAGGGGGGTGGCAGGGTCTCAGCTCCAGCTGAGCTCATGCACAGGAGGTGCTACAAGGAAAGAACCCCAAGTTACTTGAAGAGTTTTCCCTCCTTACTCCACTTAAAATCAGAGGAAGCAGGGTGCAGTCTGCTAAAGCTGCTTGTGATCAGCTGTTTTTACTGGTAGAAAATGAGTTTAAAAGGGGTGCAGGTGATGATGAAAGGAGGAGTACAGCCTCTCCCTCTGTGCCAGTCCTCCAGGTACATGTGAAGAGAGGTCTGTGCAGAGCACAGCTCCTGCACAAGACCTAAAACACAGTCAGAGCTTCCAGCCAGCTGAGACCTCTGTCCACCAGCAGCCTGGGACATGGAGAGATGGAGAGAGGGAGAAGTGAGTTTTCTTCCCAGCTGGGGAAAAAAACGCCTGTGGATGCAGATTGAGACTGACTGCCGTGTTGGATGCCAAAACATCCCTCCTAGGAATTCTGGGAAGGCTCCTGCCAAGCCCTGGTACCCTGGGAGGCAGCATCCAGCCCTGCAGCCTGCCATGAAGCACTTCAGCCCTTACACAGCTCCTCCTTCTGTGCTTTTCAACAGCTCTGCAGCCCCCCGGCCCCGGCCCGCTGTGCTGGTGGGCCGGGGGGCTGGAGGCATTTTCCCAGCGCTCTAATCTAACAGCACCAGTGGGAATGTTTACAGCACGCTGCCACTTGAGGGCTTATCGGCCTCCCTGCCTATCTCCCACCGCTCCAGCCTGATAAACGGAGGGGCTGGTGGCACCCGGGAGAAGGGGATGGAGCTGGGGACCGGCCAAGCACACAGCTGGCGGGGCTGGGGGGCTGCCCCCAGGAGCCCCTCCGTGTCACTGAGGGTGTGCTGGAGGGAAGCAGCAGGGCAGATCCCTTCCCAAAGGATTGCTGGGAGCAAAGGGTTGTCCTTGGGACCAGCAGCATCCAGGTCTGGGGCAAAGGGAGTATCCCATGGAGGGGTGATGGGGTATGTCGTGGGAACAAGGAAATGCATCCCCATGAAAATCAGAGGCAGATCATAGGATCATTTAGGTTGGAAAAGCCTTCTGAGATCATCGAGTCCAACTGTTAACACAGCACTGCCAAGGCCATCACTAACCCATGTCCCCAAGTGCCACATCCACATGTCTTTTAAATCCCTCTGGGACTGGTGACTCCACCACTGCCCTGGGCAGCCTGTGCCAGGGCTGGACAGCCCTTTGGTGAAGCAATATTTCCTGATACCCAATCTAAACCTCTCCTGGTGCAGTTTGAGGCTGTTTCCTCTTGTCCTGTCGTTTGTCCCTTGGGAGAAGAGACCAACCTCACTAGAGAGAGTGGTTTCAGTGTTTCTATCACGGTGGAAGCCAGCAGCTGACCCTGCCTACCTTAGGCAGGAGCAGGTTTTCCCTGAATTAGCCTAATCAGCGGGGCATAAAAAGCAGCTCACCTGGGGCTGTGCCCCTCTGCTTTGTCTTGGGGTGGTGGTGCTGACCTGCAACAGCCCGGGAGCGTCTGCAATGCCCTGGATGCCGCAGAGATCCTGAAGGTATGTCCTCTTTACCTACCTGCAGCGCTTAAACCGAGCAGAAACGTTAAGAAATAGTTATATTTTTTTTATGTCTTCAGGATACAGCGGCGCCCTGACGTGTCCCTGCGAGCACCGAGCAGCCCCTGCGCATCCCTCGCTGTCCCCCGGCATCCCCCCTGTCCCGGCCCGCTCGGGGCGTGGGACACGCCGCGATTGCCCTCTAGTGGCCCCCGGCCCCGGGGCTGCGGGGTCCCGCTCCCGTCCCACCCTCTCCCCGCACCCGGGACCCCCGCCCGGCTCAGCCCAACCTCACCCAGGGGTGAGGGCAGCGCCCGGTCCCCGTCCCCCCGCGTTTGGGCTGTGCCAGGAACAGCCGCTTTTGGGATTTGGGGGGTTTTTTTCCGTCAGTTTTGGTGTGCAGCACACCGGGCTGCAGCCCCTACACCGGCTGCTGTGCCCCTACACCGCCTGGGAGAAGGTTTTCCCCAAGCAAGGAATCTCAGACTCGAGGTTTAGGAGGATAAATGGGAATAGGGAGTTTGTTTCAGGATTCTCCCTGGCTTTATTTTAAATGTATTTTCACAGAATCGTTTAGTTTGGAAAAAACCTTTAAGATCGTTGAGTCCAACCATTCCCTCAGCACTGCCAAGGGCACCACTAAACCCTCTGGTGGTTTAGTGTATTTGTCCCTGAGTGCCACATCCACATGTCTATTAAATCCCTCCAGGAATGGTGACTCCATCACTGCCCTGGGCAGCCTGTTCCAATGCTTGACAACCCTTTTGGTGAAGAAATATTTCCCAATATCTAATTTAAATCTCCCCTGGCACAACTTGAGGTTGTTTCCTCGTGTCCTGTCACTTGTTACTTGGGAGAAGAGAGTGACTTTTTAACCCACTGAAGATGAGAAACTCTGTGTTTGGGTGGTGCACATCCAAGAAATCTGCTGTTGCTCCTGCCAGTGTGGCCAAGAGGGAGAGGGGGAGACTTCCTGGGAGCTGGGATCCAGCACCTCTGCGTGAGAGTCTCCCACCACAAGAACCAGAGGAAACTGGGAGGTAAATTCGAGGTATGGAGAGATGTTTGGAAAAGAGAGAGATTTTGTGAAACTCCTGGGATTGATGCAGGACCTTCCTTCTGTGGAGAGAGGCAAGGGGCTGGAAAATCACCAGGAATGAGCTGTGCACAGCATATTTTGCCCATCTTCCTCTTCACTCCCCCCCCCCCCTTTATCTTAATACATAAGGACCTTTTGGGGACCAAAAATACCCTGCTCTTCCCAGGGTATGTTCCCAAAGTGTTGTTCTGAAGTTAATCCATGCACTAGCAGAGCCCAGGGCTGGGTGTTGCTATTCTGGTCCCTGCAGTAACAGGAACAGTTTTGCGTGACTTGTCAGGACCTGCTTCACCCCAGACATGAGATCACAGTCTCATTTCTCATTTATAAATAAATACATTCCTGTCAGGGCTGGAAACATGATGGAAGTACAAGTGAAGGCTTCCTTCCTGGAATGCCACCTCCTTGGTGTGATCTGTGGTGGTCCCAAAGGGCTGGGCAGGGGGAGAGGGTGCTGCAGGAGAGGATGAAATGTGTTGTCAGCTTTGTCTAGAGAGGTTTTTGATCCTGGGCTCCTCCTCCAGCACTGGCTTATGTAGGACAGGGATGGGCAGCACTGCTGGGACCATTGTCCCTATGTGTCCCTTTGCAGTGGCCACTGTTTAATATAGGAGAAAGAAAACACATTAGATAAGACTTTAAAGTGTGTGGAATCTTTTAATATGAAGGTGCCACTAAGAAAAGCTAGAGATAAATTTATTTTTTCTCCTAAAACAGAGAGAGAAGAAATGGGAGCACATCACCAATGCATGCAAATCACAACCTAGACCGTGACACTGTGCACAAACTGCAGACACACGTGCCAGGTAAGGTGTAATTGAAATGTGGAATGTGGCTTGCACAGAAAAAAACAACACAAGGGCATAAAAAGAGGGAAAAAAAAGAAAGGGAGATGGAAAAAGTCATATAGAAAAGTCAGAAAAAAAAATAAAAAGAACCAGTACAATAATGGGGAGGAAAAATAGCTGAGAGAGACCAAGAGGAAGTGAAGCCATTGCAAAGAGTTTATTGTTTTCACCTGAAGGTTTTTTGTTTTCTCCATTAGCTGAACCTGTGCCTGGGTGACTATAGGATTTCACCAACTCGCTCTGTGAACCCCCAGAAGAGTTTTATGGCTCAGATCAGACTCCAGTGGCTGCCACCCTCCAGAACCACTGGCCCAAGAGCCCACAGATGTGCCCAGGCCCTGCCAGCACAGGGGACTCTGTGTTGTCCACCATGCTAAGCCTTGCCTGAGCCCAAGAGCTGCCCTTTAGGAATGGAACAGAGCACAAGAGCAGCCCTTAAATGATTTTTGCAATGTAGGGGGCACTCAGGTGTCCCCTTCCACGGTCAGAGCAGAGGGAATGGTGATAAAGAAATTGGTTATGTGCTGAGAAGCTGGGACAGGGACATCTCTAGCTGAGTCCTGTCCATACCCTCTGCCTGCTTTTGAATTTTTCCTTCCCAGGGAGGGTCAGGGGGGAGGCAGTCCCATTTGTAGGGTCTGATTTTCACCCCTGTAAACTCAGTGACATTTGGTGCTGCATTTTGTGCTTTTCCCAGCTTCCCCCTGCGAGGCTGATCTCGTATTCCCCGGCTCCCACCTGCAAGCAGCATCCCCACAGGAGCTTCCAAGCAACCCAAGGCCCTGCCCTGCAGACCCCCTCCTCCCTTGGGTCTGTGAGGTGCCCTTGCCATGGACACCCAGCAGCTGCTCCTGCTCAAAGCCCACTGTGATGCTGTGCCAGCCCTCTGAGCGTGGCTGAGGGCACCTCTCCTGCCCACCAGCCTCGGGGAGGGGCATTAGCCAAGCCCTGGAGCACAAAAGGGGCTGTGTGGCTGCTGTTTGCCCTCCTAGAGCCAGGAGGAAACTTGGCAAGGAGGAAAAAAAACCTTTAGAAGTTACTGGGATGGCTGAGATTTATGTCAAACTGCTCTGAAGAATAAAAGGAAGCTTGAGTGTGAGCAGGTATAACAGGAGTGGTGTAGGCAAAGGGGATTTGTCCCATCTGTCCAAGAGGAGCATTTGACTGTGCATAATCGTAGTTTATGTCTTCATAAATTGCCTTTTCCACCTGCAGGAGGCTGATCCTGCTCAACTGAGAAAACACCTTTGGTTTCTGAGTGGGGGAGGAGGGTGTCCTGGAAAAAAACCACCTCAGCCGTGTATTTTTAACCTGAATGTCTTTAACTTTAGATTGTGGAGAACAGCAAGAAGGATTAAAAAAAAAGGCTGTGAAAGAGGGCATGGTGCACATATCTGTGAGTTACAGCAGAGTGGAGAACAAAAAGGTTGCTGTTCAGAAAGGGAGGCAGAAGCATAAAAAGCTTAAAGGCACAGAACATGGAAAAACCTGCTGCAAACCCCATCACCAGGAGAAAGAAAGGCTCTATCCCTGTGACATTGTCCCAGGACTCAGGTAAGATGAACTTCCCTGGAGATGAAAAGCCTTGTTGTGAATTTATTTCGTGCCTGTGTTTCTGAAGGGCTGGGTCGGGGATTCTTGCAGGCTTTGTGGTTAAGGGCAGGCTCTCTGCAGCCAAACAAAAAAATCCATCTCCATCTCCTGCCTAACTGAGCAGGGACTGAGCCTCCTGTGGTCCTGGGAGATCTCCAGGAGGGACTGGGCTGGAAGACCAGCTGGTGGTTGTGCCACCCAGGCTAGTACAGACCTGTCATTCAGAGCCCAGTGCGAGGTTTGTGCTGCCACGAGCCTGCCAGGCAAAAATCTCCATTTACCTCAGGGCAAGGCTCGTCCTGGTGGTCCAGCTCTCAGAGCCTTATTGTGAGTGTTCCCAGGCAGAGAAAGGCACTTGCAGTTGTACAGAAAAGGCTTAGGAGTGTCTTCTACAGCATCTCATAACTCCTTTAGTCAGATACGTGTGAGGAGTTCCTCCTGCTTGCTTATTCTGTCTCTTAATCCACCAGCATCTTAAGAATGGTTTAGGTTGGAAAAGACCCTCAGGAATCACCTCGAGGGAGGTGATTCTTCCCCTCTATCCTGCCCTTGTGTAACCTCACCTGGGGGACTGTTTCCAGGTCTGGAGTCCTCAGCACAGGGAAGGTGTGGACCTGTTGGAGCAGGTCCAGAGGTCACAAAGATGCCCAGGGAGCTGGAGAATCTCTGCTACAGAGACAGGCTGAGAGAGCTGGGGTTGTTCAGTCTGGAGAAGAGAAGGCTCCAGGGAGAACTTATTGCAGCCTTCCAGTACTTAAAGGGGGATTATAAAAAAGTGGGAGAGTGACTTTTTGCACGGGCAGACAGTAATAGGACAAAGGGGAATGATTTTAAACTGAAAGAGGAGAGATTTAGATTGGATGTTGGGTAGAAATTCACCCCTCTGAGGGTGGGGAGGCCCTGGCACAGGTTGCCCAGAGAAGCTGTGGTTGCCCCATCCCTGGAAGTGTCCAAGGCCAGATTGGACAGGGATTAGAGCAACGTGGGCTAGTGTAAGGTGTCCCTGCCCACAAAAACATGTTGGAATGATATTTTCTTTAAGATCCCTTTCAAGTCAAGCCTTTCTGTGATTTCATGATCTTGAAGTCCAACCAGGAAAGCATTTGGGCCCCTCATAATGAAGGCCCCTCTAGCCTGCTGTCTCTTCATAGTTAGTCTTCAACTTGATCCTGGTTCTTGTCCCGGGTGGTAGGTCAGGAACCTCTGATCTGAGGAGCGTTTGTGTGTTGGAGCTGTACAAAAGTTCTCTTCATCCCCTTGGGCTTCACCCCGCGTTGAGCTGAGGGCTGATGTTCTCCAGCCCTAACCCCAGCCTTGAGCTCTGTGGAGAGGAGGCCTCCCAGCCCATCCATTGCCTCAGCCCTGGGGGTGACATAACTTCCCACCACGCCGAGGGCAGTGCGGTGCTGGGAGCCAGAGCCAGTCCAGCTGCTGGGAATCACTGGATGCCCATGAATGGTCTCCTGTTCGAGTCCCTGGGAGCACCAGAGAGGAGCTTGTAAGCACCAACCTTCTTGGCCGTGGTGCAGCAGCTCTGCTGGGTGCTGAATGTGGGCCCTGCCCACCTCCCCAGCCTTGTTGGCTGAGGAGAACATTACCTGCAGAGCACACCTGCGAGTCACCTCCCTCTCTCCTGTCCCCTGGCAGCTCACCAAAAGCCAGGGTGTCTACACTTGACCCCTGTTTTCAGACATTTGGCTTCCTGTGCCAGGTGCCCAGACTGACTGAAACTATAAAATAAATCCAGAATGACACCATTCCTTGGAAGAAAGCAGCTCGTACCCCAAGTTCTGTGCTCTCTCCTTTCCCCCCATGCACATCCCGGGTCTCCAGGAAATCTTGTGAGTGGTTATTTATAGGCAGTGGGTAGTAAAAGGTAGAAGGAGCCTGACTTGGGACTTGCTTTTTGCAAGTCCTCAGAGGACTCTTGTGAGTCACCCCAGGGCTGAGCTCGCCTGGAAGGTGTTTCTTGGCAGTGTCTGCAGGTGGGGTGAACCTTGCCAAGCTAAAGGGGGAAGCAGAGTTAGTTTGTGCGCCCTCTGCAACTGCTCTGTGGGCAAAGTAAGAGCAAAAACAACTTGTAAGAGCCCTGAAGCTGAGGATGGCTCCAAGCTGAGCTAGCCCAGCTGCAAGCCATTCTCAGGGAACTGCTTGCACAGACTAACTTCTGCCACCAAATGTCCATATAATTTTATGGCCCCGCTCTATCCATCGCGCCTCGTACGTGGATGTCTCAGCCACGCTTCAGTAATGAGATATGACAGGCTGTACATTTCTGGGTGATTATGGCATGTGTCATAAAGCAAAAAAAAAAAAGCAATAATCCCCTGGAAACACATTGCCCTGGGGTGTCTTGTTACCATTATGAAATAAAATTACAAATGAAAAAATAATGAAAACATTCAGGAGCGTGTGCGCCCGAGCCGTGGGTATGGTGGGACTGTCAGGTAATCCAGCCCAAAACTGTGAGGATCATTTATATCCACTCTAAACACCCACTCACCCACCCCCATACGTGTTGCTGACAGCCTGGCCCTGGATGCTGCTATTCCAGCAGCCAGGACTCTGGGAGAAGCAGCTTTTCCTTGGTGGTGTGAAGGGTTCACCTGCACTCTGCTCACACCCAGCTCGTCACCTGGGGCTGCTTGTCCTTGTTTTATGTCCTTGGAAACACAGAAGAGGTCTCCACTTTAAATTCACTCAATAGAAAAGCTTCCTATTGAATGAGTTGGACTTTGATGATCACAGCAGGTCCCTTCCAACTCAGGATATTTTGATCACATAGTGATTCTTTTTCTGTTCCCTGCATTTAACATAGAACAGCTTGTTTGGGCTGATAATATCTCTCCTATTTTAACTAGGCTCAACTTAACTGAGCAGTGGAGCCTCAGAGACACGTGGAATCTCAGAATGGAGTGGCTGAGAAGCTGGCACTGGATCTTTCCCTGGTTCTCCTTCTCCTGGCCTCCACTCACTGCATCAGCTTGGTCTCCTTTTTCAGGTAGTAGCAAATTTTTTCCAGAAAATGTTGGGAACAACAATTAGGGGACTTGCCTGAAAGCACAGGGATATGGCTATCTTGCCTTTTTTGCATATCTATATATATGTATGATTTTTCTTTTTAACAATAGCATTAGGATGTCACAATTTCTAGAGGTTCTTGGTGCTGGATGAGCACCAGAGGTCTGTCCCAGAGAACAAGAGAGGCGTGATGAGAAGCAGGAGCAGAGTGGTGATGCCAACATTTGTCCTGCTTGGTGAGAATGGGCATGAAAGATGTAGAAAGTGGTGTCAGGGAGGACTTGATGACCCTGGGATCTGGCAATCCCAACCAGACCAAAGAACACACACACACAAATATTAGTCATGAAGGAAACCCATCTACTGATGTGATAATGAGGGGAAAATGGACAAGGATTTTTGTATTTTTTGGCTGGGTGGAGGCTCCAGGGAGGTCATGGGATCTCCACCCTTGGAGATGTTCAAGGACCAACTGGACAAAGCCCTGAGTGACCCAGTTTGAATTTAGTGTAGACCTTGCTTGAATAGTGGGCTGAACTAGAGACCTCCCAAGGCTCTTTCTGAACTGATATTTTCTCTATTCTGAAGAAATTCTGTGCATTTTGGGGATGTTTAGGAGCACAGTTTGCCTCTCACTTCTGTGAAACCTTATCCACGAGCAGACCACTCTCTAGGACAAGGGAACAGTTGTTACATGGTTGTTTTGGGGTTTTTTTTATCTCTTCTCTCAGCTTCATTTTCATTAGATAAGGGATTGAAACCAGCACCAGGATCTGGCAGCCAGAGGTTTGTGGGAGGGCTTTCACCACCAAAAGTATGATGTTAATATGTGTTTTTCCCCCCATGTACAAGCTGTAAATCCACACTCTCCAAGCCCCCAGGCAGGATTTCTGCAGCTGGGCAGACAGTTCCATCCATCTGTGATGCCCTGAGGACTCTCACCTGCCTTCTGCTCCCCACAGAAACGGTCCTTAACAGAAGAAGGTGCCGAGAAACTACAGCACAAGGGTATCTCTTTCCTCTTCTTCCCCTTCTTATTCTTCCCAAGCTTAAGAAAAATGCTCCAGAAAGAAAACTTTTACTCTTTTTACTTCCCACAGTAACGACAGGAGTTGCCTGTTAAAGACATCGCTGACTGAGGACCAAGATGTGCTGTCCACCATCCCAGAAAGGTAAAAAGGCTTGGATGTTCCAGGGGATCCAATGTGTGTTGGCAGATTTTTTGGCTTTTTAGGCAAAAATATTTGTCACTGGTTCAATTTTCTCGGTTTGCCAGAAGTGAAATCTTTTCAGCTGCCTCGAGTTTGTGTTTAACCGATGACTCAAAAATGTTGGTGGGAACGGGTGTCTCTTCCTCCTCCTTTCGTTCCGTGGGAAAAGCACAGCCTGAGAAATTCCAGTGCCTCGAGAGCTGATGGAGAACTGCAATTTTGAGTTTGAAAAGAGCGAAACGAAATTTTCCCATTCTGCAAAGCAATTAGAAACCAGCGTTTTTCGTGCAGTAAAACTGGACAAAAGCAATAAGTGTGTAGGAAGTCTCAAATGCTTCCTGATTGCGGGGTTGTTTTTTTTTTTTTTTAAATAATTTGTTTCAATAAAAACATGACATTTTAATATGAGAAAATATTTTGTTTGGCCTTTTGTATACATATTTGAAATTTAACATCATTAAAACGCATTATGGCATTTAATATATCATGATGTGTCGTGATATATTTTAATACATTTTAAAGAAAGCGCTCCAACAGAATAATGCCTGAAATGAAATTCATGCTCCAACAAAATAATATCCAAAATGAAACTAAATATTCCAGCACTAATTCTGGAAAGCTGAGGCAAGTGCTTTGTCCCTCTTCAAAAATTTCATAGAAATCAACAAGTTCTTGAAAAATGTCCTGATTTAATCCAAATGTGGGTTTGGAAGGACAACCATCTTAGAACATTTTGACCAACTCTTTTGATCCGTGGTTTTCTAGTTCCACTTGGAACTCCTAAAAATGCTCTTTTTTTTTTTTTCTTGGTAATTTTCTTAAATCAAATTATCTCAATCCCTCGGAAAGAAAGGCAAAAACATTCATTCTCCTCATTTTGCTGTCAGGGAAGCCAAGTTGGAGGGAGAGAGTTTGGGAGGGAGAGCTGAAGGGGAAGCCAAGGGGCCAACTTGGTGCTTCCCACAGCTCCTCCAAGACCAAACAAATCCTGTGATGGCCTTGGTGGACTGGGAGAGGGACTGGGGGAAGTCAACCTCTCCATTAAACCCACTTGGAGGTACAGTACCCAAAAAAACCTGCGGTGTTTATGCACTGCAGCTGGTCCTTGCTTGCATTTTGGCTTGTTCCTTCAAAGCATTGCCATTTCCTGATTTAATTTCCCATTTCGCAGTTTAATTTTCCATTTCTCAGTTGAACTTTACCATTTCCTGCTTTAATTTTGCCTTTTTGCAGTTGAATTTTGCCTTTTCGTGGTTGAATTTTGCCCTTTCACAATTGAATTTTGCCCTTTCCCAGACTAATTTTGCCATTTCTCAGACTAATTTTGCCCTTTCCCGGTTGAATTTTACCCTTTCCCAGCTGAATTTTGCCATTTCCCAATTGAATTTTGCCCTT
>NW_020884941.1:1299625-1393985 GCF_003945725.1 Corapipo altera
TGTTCACCAGTGTTCAATTTTCTCTTTATTTGCTGTAAAACTGGAAGCGGGGATGGGCAAGGGGAGAAAACTCAGGGTTGAGGGAAGGTCGTGTCCAGTTTCCTCGGGCTCTCCTTGATCCTGATGTCAGGAGAAGCTTCCTGAGAACAACATGACAGCTGTGGTTGGTCCCATCAAGTTGCCCTCGATAGATCTGCAGGGGGTTGGTTGGATTTTCTTGTTTTTCTGAGAGTTAAAACATGTTTTTCTTCTTTATTTTTGAAGTGCCTGGTTTTACCTGGGGGGGAATCTCTGTAGTTCTTGGGAAGACTCAAGAGTGATTGACTAACCTGTCTTTTTGTATGTAGTAACATTAAAAACTAGCTCGAGCTGAAGGGGAATATTGGGAAGGTGATTAACTTCTTTTTTGGTTTTTTTCCAAATTCTTATTGAAAACAAAGAAATAACCTTATAGAATGGCACCTTTTTATTTCTTTATGTGGAAAAGAAGCTTTTAATAACCAAGATATTGATGGAATATCCTCTCCAGTGCCTGACTGCAGGTACCTCTCCCAGTCTTACAGTCAATCACAGCAGCATTGACCTTGGTACAGAAGGTCCTTGGACCTAAAACCTGGGTGGAGTTTTGTGAGATGAGCTCTGAGGGCGTGGGTTTAGGTATCTGCAGCAGGATAAAGTGTCCCACCTTCTGGAAGTTTCTCTCCTTGGAAGAGCTAACATGAGGAGGTCTCCAAAAGCTCAGGTGAATTCATGTATTTCTGCTTTTTTTTTTTGTCCTTTTCCAAGGTGAAATCTTATATTTCTGGGGTTTTTTTTGCCCTTTTCCAAGGCATCAAGCACCAGTCCCACTGCTAGTTTTCCAGTCTGAGCTGTGTTGCCACTGCAGTGATGGGTGGGATCCTGCCCAGTCCCAAATCTTCATCAACTCAGTGCTGTGTTTAGATGGATCTGACTCAACAGCTTCCAAAAAGGTGCATATCCAGGGCAGCTCTATGGTTTCACCCAGCAGTAATTAAAACACACTAATGAAAAAGTGACCCTCCAAAGAAATCCCTTATCTCTTTTGACAGCCACACACAGCAAGAACATTAATTTCCAACCTGTTTCTAAACATACTGACAGTGGGTGATTTGGGGAAAGAGAGAAGCAATATACTGGCTACTTGGCCATAAATGAGGAATTAATTGAACACTTTCTTTTAATTCCTCCCCCCCTCCCTTAACTGAGGCTGAACCAAACTTACATCTCTTTGGCTGACAATGTGCGTCCTGGTGGAGGAAAGGTGTGTGGTGACTGTTTTTTTCTCTGTTGGTTGGTGCTGCCATCACTTCATCCTCGATTTTGGCAGTTTTGTGCCTGTTCTTTGCTCCTTTCACACCAGCTCTTGCTTCTTGGTGCTCCTTTTCGGAGTATGGCAGAACCAGGAGGGAGATTTGAGACGCTGCCTTTAGCAGTGGTGTCTGAGTAAAAGATGTTTTGTTCATGGGATCAGTTAGTGGGCGAAGTTTAGTCAGCCATACAATCCCAGAATTATTTGGGTCATCTTGTTCCACCCCCTGCCATGGGCAGGGACACCTTCCACTAGCCCGGGTTGCTCCAAGCCCTGTCCAACCTGGCCTTGGACGCTTCCAGGGATGGGGCAGCCACAGCTTCTCTAAGTCAACCCTTGTTATCAGCTCTCCACACCCTGTGCACCACCTGGAGACCATCTTAGCCTGGATTTAGGAGTGTTGGCTCTCCTGTGTTTCCCATCACGCCCCTGCTTTCAGCTTTGCACGCTCCTGATCTGGCCCTTGCTGTGACTTCAGAGAGATGCCGTGATCCCTGAACTTGGCAGCAGGCAAATTGCAAGTTAAGCTCCTTCCCCTGGGGAAAAAATATCTGCTGCTGTGGAAAAAGAAGCATTTTCTCCCCTCTTGGTGTCCCTGAGAATCCCTCAGCATCAGAGTCCTGTTCCTGTCTGGCTTTGCAGCATCTTTGTCAGCTGCATACTGGGGAGAAACCCAGAGGGAAATGCGGGAAACCTCCTGAAAATGATGGGAATAATGTTTATTTATCCAAGCAGAAACAGGAACATAGTATGGTTGGCTTAGGTGCTGTTTTGTCCTCCCTTTTTCTTCCCAATTCTTGGTAGGAAGGACCCATGGACACCTCTGGGTGTCTCCCTTGGGTTTCCCCTTCCAGCTCGGAACTTTTTAGCTGAATTAGTCTTTTCCCCCCTTGGTGGCTCACAAGACTTTCCTGGTGTGACCTCAAACCCTTCTCCCAGAGCAGTGGGCACCACCCCTCAGCCTGAGCCCCAGGCAGGATGTGACCCTGCCTTTCCTACTGAGAACATCCCCACGTTCCCGATTTCGGGGAGCCAGCTCTCCAGGAGCGCGTTTTGCAGCAGGATACGGTGTTACAGAGGAGATTTCAAGCTTTCCTCCCTCTTTTTGTCTCTCTTCCCCCCGAGCGTTGCCCGGCCCCAATTACAGCCCCGGGCGCTCTCGGAGGAGACATTCAAAGGCAACAAAGCCCCGTCGCCGCCCCGCCCGCCCCACAAAGGCGACATCTCCTGGGCTTCTGCCCTAATGAGAGCAAATTTTTTGTCCAAACATTTGAAGCGAGGAGGTGCCTTCTCCTGCCACCCCCTGCCGGGGTTAATGTTATTATCCAGTTCGCTCTGGTTAGAAATTAAAACAAGGGCATTCGCTTCTTTTAAATGAGAGGTGACAGTGGCTCCAGCACTTCAGAAGGGAATTAGGGAAGGAGGGATGGCTGCGGATTCTGTCTCCCTGGGGTCTTATCCATCGGCCCTTCTGCCCCCGGGCGGCGCGTGGGATCAAAGGCCACTTACCTGCTGCTGAGCACAAAATCCCCCGGGACACCATGCTGGCAACAACGACCTCGAGGGGCAGGACTTTGCTTCTTAAGGGGCGAGAAGGCAGAGAGGACCCCATGGAGTTCGTGGCCATCATAGCCATGTCTTCTAAAATGGGCTTTTTGGGGTGCTAAACCTGCCCAGGTTTTGGTTTAGGAACTTTGGTGGTGAGGAAAAAACGTGGTTGGTGGGAAAGCTGCTGGTTCCCTTCAGGGGAATGTGGTGAAAAGGCAGCGAGTGAAACGTTGTGGAGAAAATGATGCTCGTGTATATCTAGTGAAAAGCTTTGAGCTCTGAGTTTTCAATGGGATGGTTTTGACTTCAGATAAGGGATTTTTTTGTTGGGTTTTTTTTGTTTTTTGTTTTTTAGAAATTAAAAAAAAAAAAAATCGCTTGTTAGAAACACCCACCAAAGGCTCCCCATGTCTTATCACAAATAGTGAGCTAACCTGGTCCTTCTCTCTGTCCCAGGATAGGTTTGATTAGAAACGTCAAAAAAATGCGGGACAAAAATGTGAATTTTTAATCCCATTTTAAAGGCCCTTTACCCATGCGTGAACTCTTCTTTTGAAGTGCTGCAGGCAGCTCTTCCCCAGTCTGCTCCCAGAAATGCTGCCTTGGAGGGGGAGATGGCCTGGGAACCCAAACAAAGGGGGGTTTGCTGAACCCTTTGCATTGATTGTTGCTTGTGGCTGGATGCCAGAGCTCCCTGTGCTGAGCCAGGCTGGGCACTGGGACACGACCAGTAAATCCATTTACTGGGGTGCCAGGGGAATTGCTGGGGCTCTGGAGGTGGACAGGGATGGTGGGGAGAGGGCACTGAACCATGTAACACTGATCCCAGGGTGTGAAAGTGGATTGCAGTGAATTTTCTTGCTATTTTTTTGTGTGCTGGAACAGCTTGTAACATCCCTGTGAAAGGGATGGGGAAGGAAACTAATTCCTGCCCCATGGATCACACAGAGGATGCTTTTTGCACTCCTCTGCTGTGGGGATGGGGTTTCATGAGCCTGGGGCCTGTCTGAATGACTTCAGAAGCAGCTACAGGATGAGTTCAGCTCAAATACACCCTTTTCATGGGATGGTGGTCCTTGAGGACCATCTCACCTTAAAATTGGTGCTCTGGGTTTCCTAGCACGAATCTAGGGAAGCAGGATGTTTGCTGGAAGAAAATGGGAGAGTCAGTGGCTGTGTGGATAACTCCTTTCTCAAAATGCTGAGTCAGAGGTGCTGCTGCCAGAGGCTGGGGACCTGATGGCTATTCTGTCCCCTTGGTGGCACTGGGAGACAAGGGACAGCAAAATAAAAGCTTCGGGGAATTACAACATCAGGAAAACACGGATAAATGTGTTGCAGCTAAAGCTGCTGGGGGAAAAACAATTCCCTTTCACAGGGGAAATTTCTGCCTTTTTCCTCTAACTGGAAGGCTGAAAATTAATGCAGTTTTAGGCTTCTGGATGAGAAGTTTTTCGTTTCCAGTGTGTAGGTGACATAGCACAGGGAAAGCTCACACTTGGGGAAAAACCAGCCTGTTTTGGTGCTTAGCTCTGGAGCGGGGCAGCACCACACAGGGAAAGGCAGCATTAACGACCTGAACCCACTCATCCATCTCCATCAGGGCTGGGGGGACAAATGGAAGTGGCTGGGGCCATCCTCCTCCCTGCAGGCTGGGAGGGGGGAGTCAGGGAGGAGCCCCCGGGAGCAGAGAGGCTGCAGCTCTCCAGGGCAGGTACGCTCGATAAATAACGAGTGATAAACCAGCCATCTCCACCAGGAAATCAATTAGATGTGGGAGCTTTGGGCTGGCTTTTCACTTTTTTTTCTTCCTCTCTTCCCCTCCTCTTTTCCATTTTCCAGGCAGGTGTCTAAGGTGAGGGTTGTGGGAGCAATTGCTTCTCGAGGCAGTTGCTTTGCTGTTCCCTCCCTTCACAGCTAAAGTGCAGCAAAGCCCGTGGCTCTGGGGCTTTGTGCTTCTTTGACATTTCTCCATGCACTGGGAAGTTGGGGTTGGAGCTGGGGAGGTTGCTGTGGTCACCTGTTTGAGCTGTCTGCATCCCAGAGGAGGTGCATCAGCCTTGGAGTTGATCCCAGCCAGCAGGACCCACAGTGGGGCATTGGGGGTTTTCGGGCTCAGGATGAAGGAGAGGAGGGTTTGGAAGGCTAAGCTGTGATGCACTTGCTCTAAGTCTGGTTTTGGGGCTTGCTTAGAGATGAGGAAAGGCTGGGAAAGGGTTTAAATACATCTCTGGTCAAGGAAAACCTCTGGGACTATGCTGGCAGCACAAGGAGGTTGGGAACAGGAGACAGTTTGGGTCAGATGTGCCAGGGACTGGGGAGCTGCAGGTTTCCCCTTGACACATCAAAGCTTCCTTGTGGCCCATCAGCCCAGTCCTGGGTGCTACAGGTTCCCCAGGGAATTCCCCTTGCAGCCATGGCACTCATGCTCAGCTCCCATCCCTTCCCAGGAAAAGGCAATCCAGCTGCATTTTGGGAGCAGTGCTGTAACCCCCTGTGCTCCTTCCCTGGCCCTTCTCCCCTCCTCACCTCGTGTTTACAGGTGTTCCTGCCCTCCCAGTGGGGTCTCTTCCTCCTACAATCACAGCATCCACCCAAATTGCTCCCTGTCTGCAGCAGAGTCACCCAAACCCAAGGAATGTGAGCATTTAGCTCCCTCAGCCCTAAAATTCCCAAACAGGTCCTGCTTTATAACTACATGGCTGAAGTTTTTACAGTTAGCATGAGGTGTCTGAAATAGCTCCCTTTTTCTTTTTGCAGGCACTACAGATGTCACAGAGACCCGAAGCCCAAATTTCATCACACCCTGAGAGGATTCACTTGTGTCTGGGATGAATTCAGAACCATGGCAAACAGGTATTGGAAGTTCTTCCTTGCTCCTTCCATTTCCCTGACTTATTCTTTACACTTTACTGATTTTATTGAAGTTACAAAGTCTTTGAGAAATTTTAACTTGTTGAAGTAGTGATGGGTTGATTTATTTAGTTTGGGTTAAGGAGGAGTTACAGATGGTGCTCCAGTTAGAGGTGCTGGTTTCAGAGACAGACCTTTAATAATGGAAATAAAATCCAGTTTGTGGAGGTGGAATAAATATTTAGATGATTTTTTTCCCCTTGTCAGAATAGGAAAAGCCAGATATTTGATGGGTCAGGCTTGATGGATTCAGCAAGGCTTGTGGGTGTTTGGGAGAAGATCTGGCCAGGGTTTTGGAACTGGAAGTTGATGGTAACTCAGATTTGAGACCAAATCTTTGTTGGTGTCCTCTTTGTCACTTGTCTTTCTTGGTGGTTTGTGACATGTTTGCCTTGTTCCTCATTTAATCCCCCAAAAATCAAAATTTCCCAACCCTTTTCACTGCTGGTTGCACAGAGACTTGAGCATGGGAGGAAGAGATGGCTTTGGCTTGGCTAAGGAGGGCAGAGCTACTTGGTTTGGTATCTGTCTTTGCAAAAATGGAGATGAATTAAAGAGATCAAACATCACCATGAAACTGAATTTCAGAAAGCTTTCAGCTTTGGAAACAACACAATACCTGGTGCCCTGGGCTTTAATGTCACATTTTTATAAGGTAAAAACCATTTGAATAAAAATATTTGCTCTTAAATAGCAACTTCTCTCACCTGATTGTCAGCAAACCCAGTAATTCAAGAAATAAGCATGAAGGGGGATGAAGCTGTGAGGGCAGGAAGCAGAGGATGCTGTCCTGCCAGTGCTGCCACTTGCTGGGGACCGAGCAGAGGACAGATTTCCTCGAGACCAGGTCCACATCACTGCCTAGAGGCCGGCAGAGGGAGAGACCTTGATATATCATCTGTCCCTTTGAGCAATCCAGGGTCAGCCAGGCAGGTTCATCCATCTTCTCTCTCAGAGAAGGAAAGGAGCAAATTCTCTGCGGTCTGGATTCCAGATGTCGTGGCAGTACCTGGGATGCTGAGTCTTATCAGAGCCCTCAGATCTGGAGAGCACCAGGCTCTCCTGATAACAGGAGGTAGCAGCAGCAGCACAGACCTGTGTGGACAGACAGACCTGCCCCATCCTCCAGAGCATCATGGAAGGGATCAGTCCTTGCTCCTGGTGGAGTTACCACCCCTCAGCCCAGCAGGCATAACCACACATGTTCCTTAGCTGTTGCAAACATGCAGTATTATTTAAATGATTCCTGTGATCAAACAGCTTAAGCTGATGGAGGGAACTTCACACCACGGTCATTAAGAGCTACCAAGAGATGCCTCAGCTGCTTTTAATTGTGTGGACATCCCCTGAGCTCCCAGATGCCAGGCTTAGGCTTATTACCCTGCAGGAACTTGTTAGGCTGTCAGCCCTAAATGTTCAAATATCCCAGGTGAACCACCTCCCATCTTCATTTAATTATATATCTATTCTCATACATATATATCTAGTCTCACAGCTTGTAGGATAAAATAGATGGCTTGGAAAGGAATGGATGGAAGAGTGGGTTTACTTTGCCTTTTGTTCTCTAACCATCAGGCAGGGATTTTAAACCACTTGCAGACAAAAAGGTTCAGATTCAGTAACGGGGGGTTGTACATCTGCTGCTTGCATGTCTCATCCGTACAGGAGATGTGTTGAGCTGCTTAAACGTGTGGGTTTTTGCTCTGTTAACAAGTCTGATGTTGGGAAAGGAAATGTCATCCTGGTTCATCATTTCAGGGTGGGGATAGAATGGAGTCAGGAGCTCAGAACATCCCCTGCTTTGGGCGAAGTGGTGTTTTTCACTCTCCTCTTCTGGAATTTATGGGGATTCTGCAATTAGCAGGAGGGAACTCTGTGGTTCTGTTCGAGCCAAAACCAAATGGAAATATTATCTTTAGAATGTCTTGGGCTGGGTTTTTTTTTGTCTGCCTGCCCATGAGGTAATCTTTTAACACTTGTCTGTGTCGAGCCCCATATCTACCGTCAGTCAGCCCGGTGTGGCCACAGCACTGTGGTGTAGCTCATGTTCAGCTCGTTGGGTCCCCAGGTCAGTCCCTGAGAAGGAAAGATAAGGCCATAAGTTATGTCTTTACCTCCTGGTTGTGTTTCCTGTTCACCCCAAACTAGCTGAAAACACTGAGGAAGACTTCTCTAGGGATTTCTTCCTGCTTGCCTGTGAGCAGAGACTCTGCCCAGGCTCGAGCATCCTTGTGAGTTCAGGAGGTGCCCCCAGCTCCTTCGGGGAGAAGGGGGGTTTGGAAGTCAAGCACACTTCTTTTAAGGCCTCTGTTGCGTGCTGCTCCCTCCAGCCCATCCTGTTTCAATCCCTCCAGCCCGACAATGTTGTTTCAGCAATCAGCTGCAAGACAAAACAGCTGGCCCCGCCAGCCGGCCTGCGGAGGTGTGGAAAGTCCGCTGGGGGATTAAGCTGGTCTTACCATCAGTCCTCACTTGTGAAAATACAACCTACTAAGTTTTCCTAGATGATGCAGTTTTCAATTGCTTTTGTTTGCTTTTCAGGCAGGTCTTAAATCAGGCTGTCAGTCAGCCTCCCTTCCTCCCCCCTCCTCGCCTCCGAGGCGGCTTCCAGGCGCTTGCTGGAGGACCTGTAATATCTTTCCTCCTGCCATTTATTTATGGGGTTTTCCCTTCCTGCCGGTAGGAAGGGAGGTGCCGTGTCTCACATAGCGAAGTGTGTGCTCTGCAGCTCATTCTGAGGAGCTCCCAGGTCAGGGTACCAGGCAGTGATGCTTGTAAGGGGGCAAGGAGAGGACTGGGGGGACCCTGTGCTGGTGCTTGATGTCTTTGCATTGTAACTCCAGCCCGCTCTTCAGTTTTCTGCTTCATCATTTGTGATGCAGCAGACTCAGGAGGGAGGGTGGGGAGACCATTGTTGGTGTCTGACAAACCTCTCACCTCTCTCTTCACGCCTGTGATGGGGGATTTCACATGAAGAGCCGGGGGAGAGGCTTTATCTGCGTTTCCTCCCCTCCCTCTCTGCCCTTGTCTGTCCCATCCATCTTCTCGGCTGCAAAAGGTATTTGCACAGCGTTCCGAGGGTAGGGAAGAGCTAAAGGCTCATTAGAGATCATTGCTGGAGTTTCCTATCCCAGCCAAAAAGAGTGCCATGGATTTTGGAGGATGAAGTAGTGGCTGAGAGGTGGAGGAAGCAGCTCTGCAAGGTGCAAGCCTGCGAGTTCAGCGAGGCTTGGCCCCGCACTCCTTCCCACCAGGAGCATTTTTACATATCTTTAGGTGCTTGAATACAGTCCTGTCAACACATGGGAAAGGAGGTGGTCCTGTCTGTGTGTACACAGCAAATCCAGCACATCCCAGGCAGAGACTGACTGTGCTTGACACATGGAGCCGGTCAGTGCCTCCAGGACGCAGCAGTCCCGCAGCAGACACAGCTACAGAGCTGTTCCATGTGTGCTCAGTGGAGGATGGTCCAGGATTTCTGACCATCCACAGCAAGCCCTGATCCAGATCTCTGGGCATCAGGTTACTTCTCCAAGTCATGGTGCTCAAGTCCCACTGGAAGAGGCCAGAATCTCCAAAGACCTTTACAAATTCTGGCCCAAATCTTATAACCAGCCATGGCAACGTCTCTTCCCCCCACCCCGGCCTCAGCGTTCCAGGTGTTTTCTTCCGCCTTTGTCTCATAACACAATACACAAAGGACAGACCTCTTCCAGATATGGGAATCTGGGCGCCAAGTGCACTCCCAGCAGCCCACTAAATCCTGCCCCGCCATGTAATTTAATTCGCAGTGGTTGTGCCTCGAGGAAGGTGGGGGAGGCTGCTGGGTTTGAGTGTCACCTGGTTAATGAACGCACTGTGATACCTTTCCCCCGGTGCATCGGCAGCAAAAGCCAGGGAATGGAGGGGGTTTGATCAGCACTGCTGGCTGAAGAAGCTGATTCCTCTGGCAGAGCTGCTGTGGCTGGTATAACACAGACCTGCTGTGCTGCTGGAGCTGGGATGACGTTTGCAGACGGGGCTTGTGGCTCTCCCCGAGCTCCCGGGGGAGCTCAGTGCTGAGCTGCTGGCAACTCTCAGCTCAGATAAGGAAGGAGGCAGAGAAAACCCAGGGCTTGTCTCATCCTGAAGGGGCTGAGGGCAAGTGGCTGGGGTTTTGTGTGGTACAAGCAATGCAGACCAGTCCCTTCCTGGCAGAGAGATGTGTCCTCCTGCTTAAACTATAGAAAAATGCAAATCTTGGTCTAACGTGGCCCATCGTTGCTACAGATGTGCAGGGAATCATCCCCCAGTATTTTTCTTAGTGAAAAGTGTGGCTTTCTGGGCAAGGTCCCCTAAAGCTGTTTGATGTCAGGGTAAGATTGGGGTGTGCTGATGTTCAGTGAGTGGTGGTCCTCCCTGGCTGGCTGCAGGGAAGCAGCGGTGCTTAGCACTGCAGGATGAAGGAAGGGGCTTCCCAGGCTTTTCTCCTGCTCTTGCTGGCTGATGTGAAAGTGGCTTGGACAACTGGAGAGCCCTGGAGAGCCACCATGCAGACATGTGGTACCTGCAAGAAGGGGGAGAGGGGGTGGCCTCTTTGACACAGCTAAATCCTAAGGAGCTCATCACTCTGAGCCTTGAGCTGGTTTTACTCTCGGTTCCAGCCAAACCAGAGCAATGTTTTCATGTAGATAAGGTTTTGTTTTCTTTCTCTTCTTTGCATCTCCTCCCAAGCAGCCTGGAGGCACTTGGAGAAAGCTACAACTTCCAGTAACCCGGTGAGGTGAGGAGGACACAAATTCCTTGTCTTAATATTATGCAGCCAACCATAGACCAGACTGCTTTTGTTCTGTGCAGCAGGAATAAAAAAGAGCCAGACTGAAACATGGAAGTGTCTGTGCTGTTAAAGGGTCCATGGAAGGAGGGGAAATAGGTTTTCCCCTGGGCCAAAGCAAGTGAAGGACCAAAAATCCCTCATCTTGCAACCCTGATGAGAAATCCAGGTTGGGTCCCCTGCACACATCTGCAGCACTGCTTCTTCCAGTGCCTCCAGGAGAAAACAAGGCAGCAACAAGCCTTCCCAGATGGTCTCCAGCACAGCATGGTGCAAAGGCCTCAGGTGCTTGGCAGGGGAGGAACCAGGCTGGGATGCACAGCATGGCTTGAAAGCCTTTGAGGGATGCCCTGGATGGGAGTTGCATTGTTGCCCTGCTTAGCAGATTGCTTGAATAGCTTCATCCCCAGCAGCTTGAGGAAGGGTTTATCCAACTTCCAAGCTCCCCAGGGATGTGGCTCACTCAGCTGTCTCAGCTCGAGGAAGGAAAAGCATCTGGCTGGTGTCAGAGCTGTTTGTGGCTGATGGAGCAACGAGGCATCGCTGCACTGTGCTTTGAACCACGAGCTGCTGCAGCCAGGACCTCCTGGACTCCTTCAGAGTCTGTTTGCTCTTGGTCTGTGCCCCCAGGACACCTCCCAGCCACTGCTGCTGGGCAAGGAGAAGGGATCAAAGGAAGTCCTTCAGGCTCTGGTGATGGGAATGACAGGAGATCATGGCACTCCCTCCTCTCTGTCCTCTTTGCATCTTGAACCCGGGGGTTTTGAAGATGCTCATCCTGCGTCCTCAGTGCATCCCTGCAGAGACAGGAGTGAGCTATGGAACATCAGACCAAGGCCATAAGAGTGCATCAGCCTGACAGCGAGGAAAAGCATTCCACCCTCTCCCAGGGCTCCCAGAGGAAGATGGATATCTGCGTGCCCATTTCTAGATACTTCCCTCCTGGCATCAGTGAAGCCCTGGCTGATGTTTGTAACTGCAAGAGGGGTTTTTTTTTGGCCTGTTTCATCCTTTCCTCTTGCAGACTAGAAAGCAGAAGAGCTGATTGGTACCCTTGCAAAGCTGCTGGATTCATTAACTTGGGAAACTCTGCTCTGGAGTCTTTACATATGAGCTTGGCTGAGGTTAAAATAGGAACATCTCAAGGATAAAAAGGATTCCTCAAGGAACCCCAAAATACCTGCTGTGGGATGCCAGAGGGTTAATGTTTCAGCAGAACTCCTCCTCTTTCCACGCACCAGCCTCCCTGGGAAACTTTTTTAACCTGATAAAGAAAAATTAAATAATGGCACAGGTTTTATATTTGGTCAGGATTAGCCCAGTCAGGAGCATCCAAAGCCAGCAGCATTCCTCAGGGGAATTCTGGTGGGGACAGCTGGAGGCAAACCAGGCTGTGATATGTACTACAGACAGGACTGCTGTCCTGCTCACTGGAGCAGATCTTGCAAGGGGATTTGGGAGCAACTGAAAGCAGAGCTGGCTGGGAGCTTTTTTTGATAAAGCATGTGTTGGAGTTTCTTGGTCAGATGAAACTTCTCAGAGCTGTGTGTGGTGCCTGCCAAGGCTGAAGCTGGGAATGGTTTCCTTCACCAGTAGTGAGAAAAAATGGGGATGCAGGAGGAGCAAGGGCTTTGTGCAGGTGTGCCCAGGCTGAGTGTTGGCTTCAGCTTTCTGCAGCAGCCAGAAGCACAAGGCATGGCAGCCACGGACACCAGGGGTGTTGGACCTCCTTGCCCACCCTTGCAAGACCCTTGATGCTGTGCCAGGACCCACCATGTGCTGCTTGTTGGTGTGTCCTCAGTGGTGTGACACTGCCAGGGCCTCTTGTTCTGTGCATGGTGTCTTGAATGGAATAATTTGGGTTAGAAGGGACACTTTAAGGTCATCTAGTCCAACCCCCTGCCATGGGCAGGACACCTTCAACTAGACCCATTGCTCAGAGCCCTATCCAACCTGGCTTGAATATTTCCAGGGATGGGATGAGCTGCCAGTGGGAATTGCTCCCTCAAACTCTTGAGCCCAAGTCAAGCAATGGTCCAAACCCCCTCAGCTCTGCCTTTGCCTTTCTCTTTTCAGTGCTCACAGAAAAATTTTGGAGGCACCCCCTCCTGTGTGGTGGTAAATAAGGAAGTTTTGGGACTGTCCCTTTTGGGCAGCCGAGCATTGCTCCTGCTGCTCTGGGCACAGCGAGAGAGGCTGTGCTGGGGGAGCTCCTTCCAGCTGCTCCTCCGGTGTAAATCTGACCCAATTCATTGGACACTGCCTGTTGAAAAGGCAGTAAATCACCAAAAACCCCAGTCAGGACTGGCTTTGGCGTGTTTTATGGTGGAATTAGAATAACGAACGAGGAGCTGGCTGTTTATGTTAGTTTTGGCTGGTGAGCTGTAGGAAAAGCCTGGTGTTGAACTTCGTGATAAACTCTCCACACCAGTGGGCTCTGAGGTCAAAAACAACTTTTTAGAGCCTCGAGGGTGAGAGGCTGGCACGACACAAGCTGAATGAACAGTAGGGCTTAGATAAGAGGCCTGGACATGTTTTGGGGCAGGACAAGACCTCGGTGCTGGAGGGTCTCTCCAAAGCTTGGACACCTGAAGTCTTCTCCTTGGGGTTGGCCTCCACACCACATGCTTGAGGAGCAAAGTGAGTTAGCCAAGCCTGCAAGTATCCAGCTATTTCCGTGCTCTGACTAGTTCACTTATACCTCACTTGGATGCTTTGGGATTACTCCACACCTTGTGGCAGGTCACCTGTCATCAGTCCTTGGCAGGTTTTTTTCCCAGCTTTCCTCCAATATCCTTAGTTGAGCTCATCTGTATAAAATGGGCTTCGTGCTCTGAATCTGCCAGGGCTGCAGGAACTGGAGTGAACTTTGCTGTGATTTTCTCCGAGCTTTAATGTGGGTTTGGATGGTTCATGATGGAGCCAGTCCAGTTTTCCTCTGACTGGAAAACCTGATGAGTGGTTGGTTAATGGGACACAGTCCAGCTTAATGGATGGATGGGAAGCATATCTATGTTAGTATTAATAATCCAATAATGCAGTTATAATGCATTATCCAGAATCCAGATATGCTGCAGCAAATTCCCTTTTTTCTTGAGCACTCCAGGCAGCCCCTCTGAGGGGCATTGCCTCTCTTTGCTGAATCCAGGTTTTCATCTCCTGGTGGTCCTTTTTTGCCCTCTGGTGACTCCTGCTGCTTCACTCAGAGTGGGACCCTCATTTCACCAAGATTTAGGACCCTTCTGTCACAATCCTTTACCAGCAAACACCAACCAGACAGACCCAAATCTTAATGATCCCACAGCTTTACCAGTGGCCAAAAGTTGGCAGCGCTCGTGGTCTCAGTTTTGCTTCAACAGTTGATTTTCTTCTCCCCAAGGGCAGGAATCCAGCAGAGGATCCCAGCCTGCCTGGCCTTGTCATTGTTCATCTCCTTGGGGTTTTTTATTTTTATTTTCGAACTTTACATTCTAAAATTGTCAAAAGAGAGAGGTTTCATCATGGAAATTACTTAAGAGTTGCACAAAAGTCTGGTGAGCTATGAAATGCAATTTGCAGACGGAGCCTCCCTGTTGGTACGTGTTGCTTGGGCAGCTTGAAGGCTTTGTGGAGGCCTGCTTAAAGTGCTGATCTCAAAGCATCCTCTGTCTGAATTCCAACTACAAAATTCGCAGAGGGAGGAGATCTGTGCACAGCTTTCCACCCTGCTGCATCTTCTGCAAGTGATCACATGTGAAGAGTCCAAGCTCAGACTTTCGCAGCAGCGATCACAAGATCTAAGAATGTTCTCTCCCAACCCATGACATGACTACAGCCTTTGCATGCCCATTTGGTGCCCAGAAGCATAAGGAATGTCCCATCTCAGTTTACCTCTCTCCTCCATCCCTTGCCTGTCATCCCCAGACAGCCAAATGCCCCAAGGGGTTGATCCAGACTCAGGTGGTAACCACTGTCTGCAGAGGGCTGGGGGTGAGCTCTGTCCCTGCAGCTCCAAATGCAGCTGAGCTTTGCCAGTCGTGACTTTTTGCCATCTTCTAAGCTGCTTTGGCATGAAACTGTGCATCTGCTTGCCTGGCAGGAGGAGCAGGGCTTGGAGGGAGAAGAACACGGAGGGTTCCCTTTGTGTCTGGTGGTGCCACCCTGAAACGTGGGGCTCTCCCGACAGCCACCACCCACCACTGCACTCACCGTGCCCTTCTGTGCCCCTTTTCCTCCTTCCCTATCACCCTCTGAACCCGACCACACTCAGTTCAAGTTTATCCTGGGCTTATTTTTGGGCTGGATCAGCCTCCCCCGAGGCCGGGACCGCAGCCTCCTCCTGGTGAAGTGGCTCACTCAGGGGCAGCCTTTATCTCTTTGAAGATTAGGGGGCTTTAACATGTCTTTAAAGTGAATTTCTCCCCCCCCCCCCCTGTTTTATTATGATAATTGATGACCAGCAAACTTTTCTTTTCCTTTATCTCTTAAATATGTTTCTTTACCCTTAAAAATGCAATATTTCTTTTAACTCAGAATATGGATGGGTCTGTGCGTAGCAGGGCTGCCTTGGAATCATCTGTCAATTTGATCGTGTAAAGCCTCTGTTTTCAGCTGGCATCCAGTGCAGATTTCAAAGCTGTGACTCACCCCTTCTTGCAGAGTTAGCAGTGAAAGGGAAGGTAAAATTTAAAAAAAAAAAAAATTAAAAATTAAAACAAATATTTTTCAAGTGGTTAATTGCTGAGTGTTATTTTTGAGGGCTCTGTATCAGGAAGGATTAAAAGCACTACGGGATTTCAGCAGTGAGGACTACAGAATGAATGGTTGTCCTTGGAAAGAGTAGGTTGGGCGAAATAAAATGATTGTAAATGAAGTTGGAAGGCCAAAATGCAATTTTTTTTTTTTTTAAAAAGGGTAAGGCAGGAAAGGGGAATGATTTAATACATAGTGAAAACATTGTATTTATGTATAATGTAGATATATTCACGTAGCAAATGCTTGAAACTGGAACTGCCTTTTCCCTCCATGCATGTCATATAAACAGCTAAAACAACTCCACTTTCAGACAGAAAAGATCTGCTGAGCAGAAAAACAGCAATTTCCTCTGAAAATGTGAATATGCCTTTTCCTTTTAACCAAAATTTCCCCCCCAGTTTGTGTAATTTCACCAAAAAGATCATTTCATCCAAATGCCATTTTTATCAGCGTGATCCCAGCCTGACATAGCACCCAACTGGGAACCAGCCTGTGTCTTCTGGGCCTGATCACCCAGACCAGGGTGGCCCAGGGCTCTGAAGCCCTGTGTCCCCCAGGGGCTGACAGGGCTCTGTGCTCCTGCCACCGGAGGCTTCTGTTACAGAATCCCAGGCTTTAGGCGAGACAACTCTCCAAATAGTGTTGAAGGAAAACGGGTGCAGCAGCTCAGTGTTTCCTCTGTTGTCAGATATTTTTATGACACCTTATCATGTGCACCTTAAATCCACGTGTGGAGAGAGCAGGCATTAAAAATGAACGTCTGTGGCTGCCTGAGGAGCTCTGTGCTGTCTCGGGGTCAGTGGCAGGTGCTGCCAGTGGCCAGGGTGTTTTCTAAGGGCAGTCCCTGTTCTGAGTTCAGCAGGGCTTGTCATGCTGTAGGTGACAGTTTCTGCCCTCACTTATTCTAAAACATCCCAGTCCAGGCTGGGGTGAGCCCAGCTCCCTGCAGGCTTTGGGAGGTGGAGATGGGGTGATGCTGCTGGTGAGTGTGTGGTGTGGGTCCCGTGGATATCCATGCATCCAGTGTGTTAAGGTGCTTCCACTGGGACCACCCTGCACTGGGAGCACATAGAACCCACCAAGTCAGTCATCTCATGGTTAAATCACAGAATTCTGGAATGGTTTGGGTTGGAAAGGACCTTAAAGTCCATCTCATTCCACCCCCTCCTTCTGTGGGCAGAGGCACCTTCCACTAGAGCAGGTTGCTCAGAGCCCCATCCAACCCGGCCTTGAACAGTTCCAGGGATGGGACATAGCACCTATAACACCACCAAAGACCCCAGAGAGGCTGCATGGGGCAGCAGAACCGTGGCAGAGCTATGTGCCAGGAGGTGGGTGGGTCACAGAAGCTCTCAGAGCACAGGTTACCTTTGCAGCTTTACAACACTTCTGCCTGTGCTGTAGGGGAGCCTGGGAGGGGCTCATGTTACTTCCCAGTGAGCTGATCAAGTATGTTTTCTATCATTCTACCTCCAGGCTTGGAGCTTCATTCCTTCATAAGGTTGGAAAAGACCTCTAAGATCATCATGTCCAACTGTGGATGATCTTGGCACTTACCTGGTGATCCCAAGCGAACTGGGCTTGGTGTGATCCCTGTCACAACATCAGCTGGAACACACCACGGTCTTAAACCAAAATTTGCAAGCAGCTACTGATGGAAAACATGATGTCAAACACTGAAGAAGAACTGGGATTTGATGGTTGTTCAACCCTTGTAGCCAAGAGTGGGAGGGCAATGAAGTGCCCAGAGCACAGAGCCCCCATGTGTCCAACCTCATCTACTGAATTTACTTTTCCTTGCACCAGCCAGTGTCTGTAACTGTTCTTTTCCTCAAGCACAATGTTTTCCCAAGCATTTTGCAAACTGGCACTTCCAGCCTTTCTTCTGGATCAGTCTGGGAAGTGTTACCAGCTCTGCTGGGTCTTACCAGCATTACCTTGTGAAATGGGCCACATTCATCTTCCCTTTGTCATTTTGATGCCAAAGGCTGTTTGCTCAAAACCAAGCTCCACTTGGAAGTGGCTTCAGTGTTTTCTCAGCCTCTGAAGACCAACAGCTGGTCACCAGAAACATGTGTCAGGGGCTCTTACACCGTCTGAATGTGGCCTAGAGCAGCTGAGAGCTTGAAATCAGCACTTCCAAAAGCCTCATCGTTCATCACATGGTTGTGTTGGGCAACCCAAAGCAAAGTAGGAGGTGAGAGATGGGGAGTGAAGGTTGGAAGGAGATGGTGGGGCAGACAGAGAAGTAGGAAGCCACTGACTCCCTTTATCTCCAGAAATACCAGCTGTTTATCCCAGAACATCCCAGAGTTAAGGTTGTTCTCCAGGGGTCAGAGTCTGAGAAGAGGAGGTTTGTGGTGACTCCACTTTCTCTGACTGCTACCCGCTTGTGATAGAGAACTGTCTTGCTGGTGTGGTCCTCCAGGGCTTGGTGCTCCTGCAGACATCCACCTATTCCCGGGAAAGGCGACAAAGGTGGAAGACAGTTTTAAAAGCAGAGCTTGAGTCAGAGCTGGTGAAAAGCTCTGGTGAAATCTCCTTGACCAGCCAGGCCCCTCCCTGCTATTGGGGGGCTTTTGGGGGCACCTCCAGCGGTAGCAACTGGCCCAGGCTGGATCTGAGCCTGTGAAATAAGGGATAAAAAGCTGGATTGCAGGTCTGGGGAGCCCACCCAGGGCCCTACAGCCGGCCAAGCACCAGGCAGGAGGATGGATACACAGGCCATGGAAAGACCTCATCCAGAGTATATTTGGTTTGTCTTGTGTGACACAGAGAACCTGAGTTATTATTTGATCCTGCTCTGAGTAATAACCAGATAAATGGGCCTGCAGATTTCCAAATAAACACTTTAATAAATGATGGGTGAATTAAAGGAGAGCTGCTCCCCCCACCCCTCCCCTGCTCCCAATATTAATGTTCAAATGAAGGCAGGCAGTGTCTAACAGAGCCTCGTGTACTGTAAATACATTTCTTGCACTGTCACATATAAACACTGGAGAGACGGAGATCAAAAGGTCTCGCTGTGCAGAGCAGAGCCGTGTGATGAAGTGAACATGTTGCTTTGTGGCTGGGGTGGGGTGATGGGACGCCTGAGAATAACAGACTGGCTGGAGACGTAGGAGCCCAGAAGGCCTGGGGGGCCTCAAAGGGGAAAAAAAAAAAAAAATCCCCACTAGCAGCAGGAAAAATAAATAATTCCGTTATCTCTGATGAATTTCTGCCTTTGATCTAGTTTTTCCTCTCCCTCGTGCTGCCTTTTCGTTCCCTCTTCTCCCCCCCTTACTCGTAGCTCCCTCCTCCCCCCCCCTCCCAGCTCCCCCTCGGACACTTTTTTCCCCCCTTCCCCTCTCTCGCCGTTTGATTTATCCCACGGAGCCTGACGGGCGCTGATGAATGGGCAGAGCTCGTCTGCCCGTAGCCCTGCCCCGGCGTCTGCCAGGACATCCCCGGCTTCTTTTCATTCCTGGAAACCTGGTGTCCCGCCGGGCAGCCTCGGGCAGTATATTTGCTTCGCGGGTTGTGCTTTCCTCGGCTGCCTGGGGAAGATGCTTCCCTGCCTCCCCACGCACACAACACACATACACACAAAGCCCAGCCTGCCCCATCCCGGGGTTATTTAGCTTAACCTTGACAGCTGCTAAATAATTGGGTGTTTCTTCCACAGCCAGTACCTCCTTGCTGAGCCAGGGGAGGCCACATGGGTGCCTCTGATATTTCCCTGCAGCGTTGCCAACAGAAAAAAATACTGAAGATGGGTTTTTGGAAGCAGAGCAGAGCGCAGTGGAAGTGGTCTGAGTTGGGACAGTGGCAAAGGAGGGGGAACAGCCCGTTGAGGGGGATGAGCAGGGAGCTGTGCTGGGTTTCCTCCTCCTCCTCTGGGCTTGCTGAGTCTCTGGGATGACCTTTGCAAGGAGAGAAGAGTAACACCAAAATGTTGTTTGTCTGCAGCTTAGCTCAGTTTTGAAATCCAGGTCCTAGAAAAGCCCAAGTCATGGTAAAAGTCAGCCCAAGGGAGTGACTCAGAGAACCGTCAGAGCCCAGGTGATGTCTTTTTAAAACCCTGCCTTTTTTGTCTCTCCATGCTTGATAACACCATAAAAATCTATCAAAACCACACCACGGGCCTTTTTTAAACCACCAGCCTTTCTCTGCACCTACAAAGCCTACGGAATTTTGTTGCTCAAGCTGGAAGAAGATACCACAAGATGGTGTGTAACAATCCTCCTGGAGCCATCCCTCCTGCTCCAGCTGTTCTCCCCTGTCCCACTTCTCTACTGGCAGTGGACAGACCCCTGGCTTGATGCATCAACTGTTTCCTATGACTTGAAGCCAAAATTCACACAGTAGCTTGACCATTAAATTCTTAAAAAGTCCATTAAAAAAAAGGCTCATAATTCTGCTTTGACATCTCCTGTGTCCCAGCCCAGCTGGCTCAAACTCTTACTTCTATATCACATTTAATATTAACAATTTTCATAAAAATCCCTGTGAAATACATGATATTTCTGTCTGATTCAAGCTCACAGATCCAGCCCAGCTCCTTGAGCATATTTTCCCCTCCTCTCTATTTCTTTATGCCTGCAGTGCTGTTCTGGTTGATCATTCCTGATTTTCCATCCCCTGGAGATGTCTAAATAATGGCAACTTCCACCTCTGGGCTCCTTGGCCCTGAGTGAACTTATTCTTCTCCTTAACTTAAAAATTGATGAGTCATATTTGAAGCTGTTTACATTGATAGAGAGTTCTGGTTTCTCCTGTAACCTGTTCACTGATCCACTTCCTTCTTCAAAATCCTCTGTCCTCTAATCTAATCCTTGATGTAATTTCCTATTTTTGTTCCAAATGAAACTCAGTTTTTGCATGTAAGAATTTTAAGAGGTTTTGTACAGTCAATATGCTCATGAGAACCTGCTGGCAAGGAAATACCTCCAGACTTCTTATCCTCACTAAAATGCGCATAACCCTTGAAAATTTCTATATGAACAGTGTCTTAAATCCCGAAAATCAGACCCATCCATCATGCTGAGCATGGTGCAACCCACCATGCAGGGCATTCCTGCCCTCAACACTCACAGCAAGGATGAAGAACTAGCAGCAAAAAGCACAGAGAGAAGAAATAACCCTGATAAAGTCTCAGAGCGGGTCAGAGGCAGAGCTGGGAGGGGAAATTGGGTCTTTCCAAGCCTGTGTTTCTTCTCCTAACCCATTTTGGTGCCCGTTTTGTGTCACTAATTTTACCTTTGTGTATGGAACAGTCAGGAGCTTCCCCACATCCCAGAGGGGGTTTGGGGGGCTGTAGGATGAACAGTAGCAAACACAGTGCCAGGGGAGGTCACAGGGCTGGGCTGCAGGACAGGCAGCTCCCAGGGATCATCCAGATGCCGTTTGAAGACATCCAGAGATGGCAAATCCATCACTTCCCATGGGGAGCTGTGCCAGCGTTAATCTCCCTCCCTTAAACACGTGGGGCTGGGTTCTGCTTGGAATTTGCAGGGCTTCAGCTTTTCATTTGTCCTGCAGTTTTCCTGGCAGAAGCACAGACCCCTCCCTGGCCAGTGCACGGTGAGTTTGCAGGCCTGACACCCTGGTGAAGGGCTCAGACAGCCTTTCTGGGGCATTTATTAATTCAGTTTTTTTCTATACTCAAGTAAGAAGCTCTGTTCTCCCATAATCATCTCCTTTTATTAATAAGGAATAAACAATTGTGTTTCTGCTATAAATAAATAAATATATTTCCTTATGCATGGATAGGAATTTTTACACTCTAAAAATACGTTCTGATTTAAATAGATTTTTTTTTCCCCTCTAGATTTCCCTAAAATTATCATTAGCAAAGAACAACCAACAATCATTGATCAGTAAGGGGCCCTTGTGTTTCTGTAACATCTTTTTGTTCTTTGGGTTTCATTTGTCCGTGCTCCTGCCAGGTATTATGCTGTATTAGAGATGATAAATACTACATCATTTAAGGAAAATACTTTTTAAATATGATTTTATTTCCAACCACGCATCACAGACCAACTGTAGGGCTCCACACAGCAGAGACAAAAGTAAGACAACCTTGACTCTGATTTTAAAAAAGAATGGGGTGTCCTGATCAGCACAGCTGGTAAACACCCAGGAGGGAAGGAGAGAAGGTTAATTAGCTGGACAACCTGCCAGTAATTAGAGAAAGGGCAGGACTTTCCCTCCCTGGGGTGGTAAATCCAATATAAGCCCCGGCGCAGGAAGACCTGCTGTGATGCTGCTGGTGTTTGGGAGGTGGCAGAGTGAGGATTTCCCTGGGGTAGGGGGAATTTTTTTAACTAGGGAGAAGGGTGGGAAGGTGATGTTTGCTTGTTTGTGTTATTTTGGAGGTGGAAAACACCAGGTGCTGCTGGTGTTTGGGGAGCAGAGTTTGGGGGGCTATCCTGCTGTGCAGATGTGGCTGCAGGCAAATGCTCTGGTGTGGACCAAGGGACAGGGTTAAGTAATTTTCTGTCCTCTAAAAATTATTCCACTGAGTACCTGCATCAGACAGAGACTATTTTGTTCTTTTTAAAGGCTCCACTGAGTACCTGCATCAGACAGAGACTGTTGTGTTCTTTTTAAAGGCTCCTCTTCCAGTGGGGGCAGTTTTGGAGCTACCACAAGACATCAGGTGGATGATCTTTAAAAATCCTCAGAGCCTCAAGCTTGGGGCTTGGCTGTTTCCAGGAGTGAAAGCAGGAAGGGGACATGGATGTGTTGAGTTCTTGGTCTGGGGAATTTATTCTCTCTTTCTCCTAAAATGAGGTGGATAAACAGCTTCCAGGTGGTCTTTCTGGAGAAATGAGGCCACTTCTCTGCTGGACTGGAGTTAACTAAGGAGAGGTGAGGGCTCTCAGATGAGCCTGGTGTAGGTCACGCTCTGATTGAGGGGTGTCCAAGCCCTGCTGGGGAGAAGGGGTGATGAACACCAGGCTGAAGGCTTGTGCATTCCCTCCCAGCCTTCAGAGCCCTGCTGGTTTTGGGGAAAGCCCTCCAACGCTTTGGATGAAGCAGTCCTTGGTGAGCAGAACACTTGGAGTGAGCAGCAGGAGGGAAAACTGCTGCCTGTTCTATAAAAATAAGTCCCCTGCTGCAGATTTCTTGGGAAGTTACTTCAAATGTGTTGAAAGGTCCATTAAAAAAAAAAAAAAAAAAAAAAAAAAAAAAACCACAACAACAAAACCTTGCAGTTCTGCTTTGGTATCTCCTCTCTCCCAGTCTATCCGGTTGAAACTTTTGCTTCTATATCACATTCAATGTCAACAATTTCCATAAAACCCCCTGTGAAATACATGATTCAAGCCCCCAGATCCAACAAAGCTCCTTGTGCAGGTTTTTCCCCAAAGGTTTTTGCTCTGCACTTTAACTCTCTGCATTTAACTGAGGGTTTGCTGCCTCTGCTCCTCAGTTTCCACCACGTGCTGCTCACTCTGCCGAGGGAGGTGACGGCTCTGGGAGATGCTGGGGACCAGCTGAGCAGGCTGGAGCTCACCTCCCAGCACAGGGAGCTGCTTGTAGCAGCAACCTGAGGAGGAAGCTGTTGGCCAAATGTTTCTGGAGGACCGGGATCGTGTGCACTGTGCTGAGTGACTCCCAGAAACAGCCCGGGCTGCGGCCGCTCGGCCATCGCGCCGTCGCCTTATCTCTACCCTGAACATCAGAGAGCTGATCTTGCTCCTGAGGCCAGGACCTGACAGCCTTGTACATTAGCACTTTTTTAAAGTGATGTCCACTTTTGAAATAGTACCTGTCCCGAGAGTGGTCACTTCATTTGACAAATGCCAGCGATGACAGCTGGACGCCACTTTACAAACTCCAGCCTTCTGCCTGCCCTGTGAGGGAGGAGAGCTGGGTTCCCCTTTGCTGTGTCGAGATGTTTGGGTGCAGTGCCCTCTCTGAGCCCACAGCCAAGGTCTATTTGGACCTTGGAAATGGGCTGTTCCCTTGGGATGTGTGCCTGGAACCCAGCAGCAGCAGCACAGTGCACGGAGCACCATCAAACAGGGCAGCTGAAGGCAGTGAGCAGGTAGATGGGGATTTCCCAAAAGGACAGTGGGGATTTGTCACCCTCTAATGTCTACCCAGAGCAAGGGGTGAAGCCAGGTAGAAAAAACACTCATCTCCTCGCTGCAGGAAGGTTTGGGCTGAAAATTTCTGGGTGAGGCTCCTGAACAATTTGGCTGTGCTTGGCTCAAAAGCTGTTTTGCCCTGGAGAGCCCTTGCTCTGGTGGCCAAAGGGACTTGCCTGACTCACTGGCGTTGCTGTAGGAGTCTGGGCAAGAGCAGGCAGAGAGACCTGAGGCTCCTGGTGACCACAAAGCTGGACAAGGGAGGCAGAGGAGAATTCCTTTCCTGCTCTGCTAAGCCTGGCAAGAGCTCTTGTGCTGTTGCTGGAGCACTGCTGGGCTGTTAAAGTCCCCCCTGAAACCTGCATGGAACAACATGACTGAAGTGACAAATGAAGAAAGCTGGGAAACACCAGAATTTGAGTGACTTGATTAATTTTCTGCCTTTTATTTAAATGGGAGGTTAAATACATCATTTCCTTGGATCGTGGTACCCTGCTGAGGATTTCTGGCAGGGGCCTGAGGACTGTGTTGCTGTGGTTCTTGAGTGATGTTTGTGTTGCACTTAATGTGAATGGGTGACTCACAGCCTTTATATGTGAAGGGTGGGGGGAGCAGCTGGGATGTTTTGGCCACTTGCCTGTGCTGTTGGATGCCCACCCACTGCTGGAAAACTGAATTTTCAGCCCTGTAATTCAATAGGAATAATAGGTGGGGAGGAGCAGACAGAGCACACGAGAGGGCAGGGCACAAGCAGAGTTCAGTGAGGTCTCTACCATCTTCTGTGGCTCAGTGAAGCATCCCCAAATTTCCCATATTATTCCCATATTCCCAGCAGGGTTTCCTAGAGAGCAGAGTGTGCATGTGGGCAGTACAGTCAATAAGAACTCTGGGGATGTGCTCTGGGAAACACCAGCTTTGCTGCTTGTGCCCAAAATCTTTCAGTCCAACATGCCATGCACACATGGGTGTGTTTGGGTCACTCTGGCTCCCTAGCAGTGCCCTGGTGAGCACTGGACACCTCAGGGCAGGCAGTGAGTCCTCCAGAAACCCCTGAGCCTGGTTAAAATTTTCAGAGTGAGGCAGAGAAAATGTATTTTGAGAAGCTCTGGCATAGGTGAACTCTTTTCCTGGTGATGGATAGAGGAAAACGCTCTAAGTGCTCTTCAGGTGTCCCCCTGACCACTGTCTCTGCTCTGAGTTAATGTGCTGGTTTTCTTCTCTCCCTTAACTCTGTGGGTCTCCCTCACTCTGTCCCACCTCCCTGTGTCCTTCCACACTGCTTCCCCTGCACAGCATCTCCTCTGCCAGCCCTCCCTCTCTCCCCTTAACATAAATACTCACAGAAACATAGAATACCCCAGGTTAGAAGGGACACACAATGATCATCAAGTCAAACTCCTGGCCTTGCCCTGGACAATCCCAAGAATCCCACCATGTGCCTGTTGAACAGGGATGGCCTGGGTGGACCAGCTGCGTGGAGAGCTGGGACCTTGCAGAAGGGTGGTTGTCTTTCCTCTTAATTGCCACAGGGAAGTGCTCCAGGTTCATTTGTGCTCCTAGTCAAGGGGATCCTCAGCAACTTGTTCCCAGCTCATCAGTTTTTATGGCAGTTGTGGGCTGGGGATGGAAATCAGACGAATTTTTTCTCCCTTGACTGGATCTTAGATGTTTTCCCCAATCCTCAACTCAATGTGTCCTGGCCAACCCTCCATCTCTTGGTGCCCATGTCTTGATAGGGGTGACCTTCCTGTGCAGCTGCCATCTGTCCCCACGTGCCTCCCTCCAACTCCACCAAGACCCAAATTATGATGTCAAACTCGAACACTCATGGACAACTGGCACAGCCCAAGCTGAGCCTGCAATTTCCTGGCTCATAAAAACATGAGCTTCCTTCAGGCCCAGGTCTCTGCCAGGTCATACTGCTCTGAATCCCACACCACTTCCCCAAGGCCCCCCCACCCCCAAAATATTTCGTGACACCAGCCATGAGCTAGACTTCTTTTTTTTTTTTTTTTATTGCTCCATATGTTGGAGACACATGGAAAAATGCACTGGAGAAATCCCCTTAGCAAGGGAGTGAAAAGCCCCCGAGTTTACAGGGTGTTGCAAATAATCTGAGGCAAAACAAATGTTTAAGGCTGCCTCGACTGCCAATTTTGAGTACATTGTTTTAAATGCACAAAAACAGGCCAAGGGGCAGCAGTTAATGGGCCAGTAATTTTCTTCTTTTCTAGACACCCCAGAGCAACTAATATCAAATATTCCTTGGGAAAGGAATCAAGTGTGGGGGCCTTTTTATTTAACATATCAAAAGGTATCATTGACTCTCCCTCGGAGCTGCTGCTCCTTCCAGCGAGGGGCTTTTTTTACAAGCAATAACCTGTTTGGGAAGCAGAGCAGTGAAGCCACACAGCCCAGTTTGCAGCTTATTGTTGGTGCTGGCTTTTATAAGACACTGTGGGGGCTCACAACAGACCTGCTTTTTGTAACCCAGTCCATTAAACAGCACAACCTGAGCTAAACAGCAGCGGGGGACGGAGCCCCTGGGGACCCTCCCGAGCTGACCCCTCTGCTTCTGTAATAAACTCAGCAGCATCCCACTTAGGGCTGGAGCAGCAAAGAGCCTGCACAGAGAGGCTAATGTGCTGCTGCAGGGAAGGTCAAGTGTGAAAAGACCCAGGGTTGGGATTTTCCAAGAGGTTTGGGTTGCTGCTGCAAGATCAGTTGGCCAAAACGCCGCTGGTCCTTGCGGGTTTGTTGCTGATGGTGTGTCAAGCCCTGGGTGAGGCACTTCAGGATCCTTGCTGAGAAGGTTTCTGTCATCAGGATCTTGTGGGTGTTACAGTGGTTTGCAGCCCAGGAGATGTGGCAGGGATAGGACCTGAGGGAATGGCACAGGGCTGAGCTGGGGAGGTTTAAGCTGGGTATCAGGAAGAGATTCTTCCCCCAGAGGGTGGTTGGGCACTGAACAGGCTCCCCAGGGAAGTGATCACAGCCCCAAGACTTCCAGAATTAAAGAAGTTTTTTAGCAACACTCTCAGGTGCATGGTGGGATTTTTGGGGCTCTTGGGCACCTCTTGGTCCTGCTTCAGTCTTCACCTGGGCTCCTGTTTCTGCCCAGATGGGCTTTGGCCCCGAGGCAAAGCCAGTGACTTTTTGGAAGAGCAGCAGCTGTTATGGGAAAGCTGCAGCTCTTTGGGATACTGGAGAAAAGTGTGTTTTGGAAGAGTTTAGGGGGGAGGAGGAGAAAATACCTTCTTTGGGAGGTGGGGGGGTCACGTGCTTGCTGTCTGGGCAGGGCCCACAGCTGGCAGCATGGGACACTTCTGTGACTGGTCTCTGCAGTCCCTGGTGGTCAGTGCTTGGGGACATCAGCTGAGGGATGTCCCAAGCTAGAGAGGACAACCAGCCCTTGTTTGAACTTCTCAAACCTTTCTGAGCATTCAGTTGGTTTCATTATCTTATGTCAGGGTGTTCTCCAACTGGATTACAGATTGAAAGGGAAAAATCTGTATAAAATCTGCCACCTGAGCAGCACCTCGAGGTCCTTCTCTTGCATTGTCAGAAGAGGAGAGAGGGTGTCCCATCTGCTCTCTCTGCCCAGAGCCTGGCTGCTCACCCCATCGTGACATGGGGCTGTTGGCAGTGGATGAAGAGCAGGAGTAGCTTTGGGCAGAAATGTAACCTTGCAGTCTGGACACCCAAAGAGGGTTTGAGTTCCCTGCCTGAATGCTGAGCTGCAAAACCAAGTTCAGTGTTCTGTGAGGTGGGAAATAACCCTCTAGCATCCCAGCCCTATCTGCTCTTTCCTGCCCATCTATTTTTGCCATAGAAAAAAGAGAGAAAGAGGGATTAAACATTTGCTTTTCACAGCCCCCAACTGCTCTGCCTGCGTGCGAAGGGCACAGGCACTCTCTGCCTTATTCCCTTTCTGGATCTGCTGGTGTTTTCTCAAGGAATAGCCATCTGGAGCACTTAAATTCTTCCCTCACCTCCAGCTCATCCCCTCTCAGGCAGCAGGATGGAAATCCTGCAATGCCCAGCCTGCTGCGTGCAGGGCTCAGAGAGATCATTTGGCTGCAGCAAAACTCAGGGTGGACGTAAAGTGTGGGGTGAAAAAAACCAAACCAACCAATAATTTTTACATTAAATTTGGTCTGACCGACCCCCCTGGTGTCCTTTCTCTGCAGGGGCTGCCCTTGGTCTTCAGCTGCTGTCATTTGCTGTCACTTGAGCAGAGCATCTTCATGTCATCTGAGGAGGCTGTGGGCATCAAGGAGAGGCTTGTGTCTGCTTGTCCTTCCCCCAGTGCTTTCAGTGTTTTGCTTTGAGGTTTTAACCTGTTGGCAGGTTGTTTTCTCTCTACCAGGACTGGGGGAGGAAAACAAATTGCTACAAAATGCTCAAGGTCTGTGGGATAACACCAAGGTTGGCACAGGTTGCAGTTTCCACCAGTATTTTTAGTTGGGAAAAATAGAGATCTGGCAATCTGGGAATTTTTTGGGAGCATATTCTGGCATATTTCGTTAGAAAAGTGAATTTCTCCTTGAATCCAAACTGGTCACCTCTGTAATTGCGGAATAGCCCTACCATTTGATTTGGAACAATCTTTCCTTTAAATTTTATTTAATCTTTGATTTTGAGGGTCTTACTCAAATCGATTGAATTACTGTGGAGCAAAATATCTTGATGAGTCAGTGCTTTAAATAAGTTTCCAATCGATTTACTTGCAAACCCAGGGTGTTCTGTTGTGAATCAGGACAATTCTATTCAAATCCCCTCTGTGATAATTCAGCTACATGTTTTTGTGCAAAGATACCTACTATTGCCCCAACCCTGGAGGTGCTCAAAGCCAGGCTGGATGGGACTTGGAGCAACCTGGGCTAGTGGAAGGTGTCCCTGTCCATGGCAAGGGGTTGGAAAAAGAAAATCTTTAAGAACCACTCTGTGATTCTATTGCACTCCCGACCCAGAAAAAAGTTTGTTGTTATGAGTTTGAAAGCAATTTAGTCTGCTTATTTCTGATCTAAAAAGTCTGGGTTGCAGGTCTCTGGGTGGATGAAAACTTAAGGAGGAATAATTCCAGTTCATTAAGGGGTTCAGGACTGGGACAGGGACTTCCTGGGCTGGACCGTGCGGAGCATCCCGTGGTCCAGCACTGATCACTGGGGGATGCTGCGCCCGGGGGGTTTCCATGGAGACGGGAAGACGCCGAGTTTGAGATGCGGTTTGGTCGCCTCTGATGCCGCCGGGGTGGCGGTAGCGTGGCCGGATCCCCCCCGAGGGGCCGGGGGATCTCCTGGGGGATGGCCCAGCCCATCCCGAACCTGCAGCACTGCGGGGGCTCTCGGGGGGCTCGGGGCGAAGAGGGCGGGTGACACCTGGTGGCAGCGGCTCCTCGCCGGGGCTGTGTCCCGACAGCAGAGGCTGCTCGGCCATTCCGGCTCAAATCCCGGAGTCTGGGACGGGGAGAGCTCCTCCAGGCCCCCAAACATTCCCCGGGAGTTTGGCTGCCGTCCGAAGCGCCCGCACGGCTCGAACCCTGCCAGGGTGTGAGGGTGGAGCTGGGGGCCAGGAAGCCCCGGTGCTCTGCAGGAGGCTAAATTCCCCAGTTTTGCCCCCTTATGCCAATCAGGGAGTGAAAGTTTCAGCTGTGGATGGGTTTTTCTGGGTTCATGCCTTGATGGGGACACAGGGGGCTCGGTTCACTCTGCCCTGATCCTGCCCAGTGGACTTAAAACCTGATGGAGGGTCTGTAATCCAACATGAACTCACTGCTGTGAGATGCCAGGGAAGCCAGAAATATCAGGGGCTGGAAACCTTAGAAAGCAGAGGGCTGTCTGTCAGGGGATGTTAAACAGCAGGGCTTGGAGAAAACTTGGGATGTCCCTGGACCACTGGCAGCTGAGGCTGTAAATCCATGCACATGTGGCTGCCTTGCCTGACTGCCTGATGCTGTCTGGTGCAAGGAGGAGGATGCTGAGCCAGCTGGGTGTCCAGACTGGCCCCTTCCTGGTGTTTTTTATGCACTTTGTGTCTTTTGGGAATCTGCTTCAGTCCCAGATGTTGAGATAGAACATCAGGGCAGAGCTCTGAGAATTCATCACACTCTGAACTGCACCCAGTGCCTGTTCCTGTGCTCTGGTGTGGGGAGGAGGGACAAGCACCCTGCTTTCCTGGGAGATGGGGAGGTTTTACAGTGTCTGGCTCTTTAGGCTGCTTATTCTGTGCAGGAGAAGGTTAATCCCTGGGCAGGGATGATGGCTGGGACTGTGCTACTGCTGAGCACCTTGGAGATTTTCTTATTCCCCTTGATCTCCTTATCCTCTGGCTCTGTCCTGGTCCCCAGGAGTGACAGGGACCTGCCTCCCCTGAGCTGCTGTGGGAGCAGCCTCAACCTTTTGCAGTCAGCAATGCCTGCTGCATCCATCCCTCCAGCTGCAGAGCAACTCCAGCAGCAATCAAGGAATGAAGTGTCCCTGGGGGTTTTGGTACCTGTAGGTTGCTGGGCTCCTTCTCTTTGGCTCAGACATCCCTTCCCTGGCTGCCAGCAGCATGAAGCAGGGTCCATCTCCTGCTCTGTGTGTGTATTTTTGGTGGTACAACATCCCTGGTTTGAGTCCCTGTGGCTTTTTGGGGTGGGAATTTCTTGGTTCATACAGATCCACGTGGAAGCAGGACTTGGAGTGCAACTGGGATTTCGTATATGATGGGGGGACTGTAGGTGTGGATACTTCAATGCTGCAAATAATCAAGTGGATTTGTAGTGCTGTGGGGAAGGAAACATGGAGTAAAACCCTATTTTGGGGGTTGTGGTTCTGCTCCCCCCCCATGAACCAATATTGGAGGGGGCAGGTGCTTCCCACAGAGGCTTTTGAGAGCTCCTCTTCAGGCAGCTGAGTTGATGGAGGGTTAATGATTCGAGAAGGATGGAAAGGTTTAACCCTACCCTGCCTCAGCCACCATTTTTCTGGTTGGGTGGGCAGGAGGCTTAAAATGCCACTTTGGCTGGCAGAAAGATGGAGGCCAGGGGAAGGGTGAAGGAAAAAAAAGGCTTTTACTTCCAAAAATAACTCTGGAACAAAATGAAGAGGTCAGAGGGCAAGCAGGAAAACGAAGAAGTGCCTTCCCCAGGGTGCAGCATCCCTGTTCTCATCCTCTGAGTACCTGAGGAAGGAAAGCTTGGCTGTATTAAAGGCAGTCCCCTGCTGCAGAGCTAAAACAAGCTGTGGCACGGTGAGCACTGGCACGTGTGAGAGCAGACAGGTGATGATGGCACAGGGCATCTCACTGCCCTTCCTCCACTGCCTGGTTGGAGTTGAGCCTCCCCCAGATCATCCTCTCAACAAACTCTTCTCTTCTGTGCAGTCAGAGCTGGGATACAGCAGGACATGGCCACGGGGGCATCGCTGTGTTGGCCATGGCACCTCTCATTGCCTGGGTCTCTGGATCTTGTGTGGTGATGCTGCAGCTGCTTCCCAAGCCCAGGATTCCCATGACACTGGCATGGGGCAGGAGGGGACACTGAGGGGCTCCTCTGGCCCCTTACCCATGTGCTGGTCCACACCCATGGGTGTCTGTCTGGAGATGAAGTTGGGGTTACCCAGAGGGTGGAAACATTTGTGGGGTTTCGCCAGGCTCTGCCTGCGCTGGAGGGAAGATCAGCAGAGAGGGAGAAAGGACTGGGTTCTGCTGTGCATGAACCCAAGCAGAGGCATGAGGACATGTGACAACTGGGGACACATGTCCAGGCCGCCTTTGCAGAGCAGGATTTGATTTGGATAAAGGGAGATGCTGGGACCATGTTGGTGGAGGAGCTCTGGCTGGAAGTGTTACAGGTGGAGAAGAAGGAACCTGCTGCTCTGGTGGCTTTTATTTCCACCCTCCCCACACTTGATCTAAACACCAGTTTCCCACCCTTACACTGAGCTCAGGGCTTTGTGAAGAAGATGTTTCCTCTGACATCTTGGCACTGAGCTGGTCAGAGGGAGCAGTCCATGAGCTGGCAGCTTTTCAGCACTGGGACACAGGGAAATCCTGAAGCCAAGTGGGAAAAAATCAGAATAACACCCCAAAGGGTGTCTGCTGACCAAAAGAGACCATCCTGCAGCGTCTCTGCAGGGCTCTGTGGCCTCATTACCCAGGGCAAGGTGAGCACAGGGGCTGTCCTTGCTCCCTGAACCCAGCACCATCCCTGAACCCAGCATCATCCCTGCTCCATGTGAGGGGTTTCTCTGTGGGTCCCAGTGCCTGATGCTGCAAAGGCCTCCTCCTGTGCACTGAGCTGTCCCCTCAAAACAGGGATTTAGAAAAAGAGATGACGCAGGGAGCATTTTTTAGACAAAGTGTTGGTTGTGCATTTAACCACCAGCGGTGGCCAGCGTGCCAGGAAATGCTGTTCTTCCTTCCCTTCCCAGAGCTGGGAGATGATAAACACTGGGGTCTGCCTCCATTCAGCTGTGATCCATCAAGGCAGGGGGGGGACTGGCCCCAGAGAACGGGTGAAGGGAGGTCAGTGATTGTGTAAACAGGCACTTTAGAGTTCACCCCGAGCTGGTATTACTGTAATTCATTAGAGGTGTCAGCCTGCTTTGTAGTTCTTTGCTTGGAGAACCCCTTGCCTGGCAGCTTCCAACATTCAGCTTTGCCAGCAGGAAAATAAACCTCAGGAGATGGCTTTGCAGGAGGCAAAGTTGCAGTTGCAGCATCACCCTTTAAAAAAAAAAAAAAAAAAGTGGGATTTGGAATCTCTGTGTTGCCAGGCCAGGATCTATTGCAGTAACAGGGGCTGCTCCTCTGCTGGGGGCCCTGGGGTTGAAGAGCGTTTTGCTCCTGCCAGAGCGAGGTGCAATGTGTAGAGCCTGTCCAGGCAGAGCAAACTCACTGCTGGAATTGTGGAATTTGGTTAGGGGAGGAGTTGGGGCTGAATTCTTATACTGAGTGTGCAAATCTTCTGATAGGATTCCCGTGTTTCTCTGATATTTAATACCTCAGGTTTGCATGTTTTCAGGCACTAATATATTGCCCTAATGAGGGTTTCTCCTGTACTGGGGCACCTGCTGCTGGAGTCCTCTTTGCTCCCAGCAAATCCACGCTAAGGGAGATGCAATATGATGCCCACTGCTGAAATTACAGAATTGGCTTAGAAAAAGCTGTGAGGGCACTAAAAGTAGTTTGGGTTGTGCCTCTAGAGAAGGGATGGACACTTTGGATGGGGTGGGAGGGAGGAACAACCCTGGGATGCAGCGGGACTGTCATCACTCGTGGTCTTTGCATCAAGCTCTGCTCAGTGGGGAGGGTGAGCTGCAAGGCACAGCACCTTGTTTTGGCAATAGGACAAGGGGAAATGGCCTCAGGTTGGATATTAGGAAAAAATTCTCCACTGGAAGAGTGGTTAAGTGTTTGAACAGGCTGCTGTTTGAACTGCAGAGAAGTGGTGGAGTCACCATCCCTCTAAGTATTCAAAAAACAGACAGACTTTGCCATATGTTGAGTGGGCACGGTGGGACTCACCTGAGGGCTGGAGTTGATCTTGAAGGCCTTTTCTCACCTTAATGATTCCATTCTTCTAAACAAATGACTATTAACCCAGGTGACAATTTCCATTTCTTCCTTATCTGCCTCCTCAGTGCCACAACCTGCTCTCATCTCATCTCTCCACTTGCCAAGCCCATTAGAGTGCTGCATTCCCAAATAATTCCAGCCTCTCCTGCCCTGTTGCCAAGGGAGTGAGTGTGTGCTGGCAGGGGAAACAGGCTTGTCACGGACCCACCTCTGATGCCTTAGTGCTGGAATGAGAAAACAAGTGTGGGCTCCCAGCTCTGTAGTCACTAATAAACCATCTGGCTTTGCTTGTTTTAATTGTGTGGTGCCCTGATGAGGGTCAGTGAGGAGAGAGGGTGCCCTACATTCTCACCCGTGGCATTTGGTCAGGAATAATTGTGCTGATCCCAGCACTGGGGCCTTTGATTCCCGGCCAAGGGAGGCAGGTGCTTTCAATATTCCCCCTGCTAAGCCTCTCCGATGGGGAAAAGTGTTTGCAAGATGCATGTGGGGGAGGAGGGAGCTCAGCCCGGGTAGGTGGCAAGTCCTTGGTCGGGGCTGCCCCGTGGCCTCGTGTCACAGCCGTCCCTCGTCGCGTCGTGCCCTTCCCGTGCTGCCTGTCCCTGTGTGCGGCTCTCCCGAGGTGTCAGAGGTGGCCTGTCACCCTGTGCTGCCTCAGACCAGCTTCAGCAGTGCCCAGTGCTCTGCCCTCCCTTCCCACTGCTGTCTGTCCCTCACTGCTCTCCTGAATTCTCCCTCCATCCATGCCCAGGTGTCAGCTCTGGTTAGTCCATTTGGGGCGGGATGAAGCAGCTGCATCCCTGCACCGAGGGCTGTTCCTGCAGCTCAGGAAGCCTCTGGCCACCTCCATCACCTTCACAAAAGTGAGGGTCCTTGGGTTACCCCCGGTGCTGGAGCACAAACAGTCCAGCAACGGCAAAGGGAGGCTGTGGTTGCACCCTGGCTGTGTCACCAGGCTTTCCCCTGTGCCTCTGTTTCCCTCTCTGTTCTTTGATTTTTCAGCTTCCAAGTGCTGAGGTGCAGGACTTTGTTCAGACATGGCTGTAGGTGGGGGCTGTGGATCTTGGTTTGTTACCAAGTGGGGAAAAAGAGCTTTTTGTGGTCTGTGGGATATTTTGGCAGGTGAATCCTTTGGGCTGGGAGTTGTCTGACACTACTGTGTCTGTGGGGATGCGGCAGTGCTGATCAGGCCATCCCTCCTGCCTTACTGCCACTTCCTGGGATCTCATTTTCGTGGCAAATCTTCCCAAGGGGTCTTCCAAGTGAGCTTTGCTCGCCTCATGTGGACACCCAGCACCTCCTGGCCCCACATCCTGTGGGTCTGGCACAGGGTATTGCCTGGGCATGGCATTGCCCTGTCCCAGAGGGGTAGAGCTGGGGTTGGATTATTCATTCCCCAGCTGCCATCCATCCTGGTCTGAGTGGAATGTCTGCAGCTGGGGGGGCTCAGCTTGGAGAAAAGGGGGCTCAGAGGGGACCTTCTTGCTCTCTACAACTCCCTCACAGGAGGGTGGAGCCAAGTGGGGGTCAGGTTCTGCTCGCAGGTAACAAATGACAGGACGAGAGGAAACAGCCCCAAGCTCTACACCAGGGGAGCTTTAGATTGGATATTTTGGAAAATTTCTTCATGGAACGTGTTTTCAAGCCCTGGTACAGCTGCCCAGGGCAGTGGTGGAGTTCCCATCCCTGGAGAGATTCAAAAGACATGAAGGTGTGGCACTGAAGGACATGATTTAGTGGTGGCCTTGGCAGTGCTGGTTAGTGGTTGGATCTGATGGCTTGGAGGTCTCTTCCAACCTAAGTGATCCTACAATCTCAGCCATTCCCACTTGCTGTGGCAGCCCCTCCAGCTCACTGTGGAGGCAGTCAGCAGCATCCCAGCACAGAGCATGACTGCTCTGGAGCAACCTGGAAGCCCAACCCTTGAGCTGCTGATCTGTTCCCACAGCTCTCTGCTTCCCAGTTCCCAAGCTCTGTGCCAGCCCCATCAGCTCTTAAACCAAAACTCTCCACCCACACCAAAACAAAAAAAAAAAAAAAAAGAATGCTCATCCCTGCTGGATTCCCAGCCCAGTGCAGGAGCAGACATCTTCATGTCTTTATTTTCCCAGGGATTGCTGATAAATCCTGTCTCCATAACCCCGGCCTTGATTGACTCATTATCAGGCAACGCACGGTGAGGAAGCGACCTGTGACCCCACCTGGGGACAGGGGGTGACCCTGATGGAGCCACCCTTATCAGCTTTAAAAGCTTCCCTTTTTAACATGACAGAGGAGCCTTGGCCAAGCCAAGCAATGCCTGAATAGCCATGGAGTAGAGGAGGGTGTGGGCGGGTGCAGAAGCATCAGGCACGTGGGGTGGGATTATTCCTGCTGGCTGAGGTTGGGAAGAGCCTCTGCTGGGGTGAAAGCTGTGACGTGGTTCCCATTGGAAGAGCCAAGTATCGTGGTGGAGTGGGGCTGGCTGTAGCTCAGGGGGGCTGAGCTTGCCTAAGTCCACCTGCTCCTCCAGACAGGCTTCCCACTGGGATTATCAGGAGAAAGCCCAGCAGGAGATAAGAGTGTCTGGGGGGAAGGTGACATGGGACAGGCTTGGCATCAGGGCCCAGCCCACACATGGGGCTGCCCTGCATGCTGCCACCCACACACCTGGAATGGACAGGGTCTGGGAGCTGTGTCCCTGCTGTCCCCAAGCTCTGAGTGTCTGCCAGGAGGGGCTAATTTGTCTTCCCTTTTCCTCCCAACTGTTTTTATAGCAAGTGACCTTTCAACGCTCGGCTCATCTTTTTGGAGGCGATAAAAGTCTTGGGGCATCACTGACCCGCTTTTCCTCCAGCTCCCTCTCTGAGGGGAAGGTGCAGGAGCTGCAGGGTTTGGAGCTGGGATGGCAGAGATGCTGGCAGGACTGCTCAGCATGTAGGAGTGGGGATGAAATCACTGAGGGCAAAAGAAGAGATGAAAATGCCACCACTTGCCTTGCTGCAGGGAGGATAACACCCTGCTCAGGATGGGGCATACGGGAGCAGCTCTGCTGCCCTCCACCCTGTGTCAGGGCACGGATCACTCCCTTCCACGGGCTGAGGGCTGCCCTGCCCATGTGGGTCGCTGATCCAACCCCCCCAGCTCCCCAGCAGGGATTAGCTGGGATGGGTTTCTGCCAAGTCCCGGCTGTCACTGTGTTCCCACCTTTGATCAGGAGTCGGCATTCCTGAAGTGCTCCATCTCCCACATGTTGTGCTGATCAAAGGCAGCTGTTGCCTGGACCCTCCCCTGAGCCCATTTACACACACACACACACACCCAAAAATACAGAAATAAAGGGAACTGAAGGTGGTGGGGGGGTGATGGATGGGGGAGAGACTGGGAAAGGGGCAGCAGCAGGAAAATCCCTCTCCCTGGTCTCCTCATGGAGGGTCCCATCCACACCCATCAGAAGGGCCGCCATGGGCCTAAAGAGAGATCTGAAGGGTGACTTGGGGCAGCTTGGGAAGAAGTTGGACCTTATCTGTCACCTGGAGGAAACTGTCCCTGGTGGGTGACAGCAGTAGACTGGGCCGGATGCAGCTGTGGCAGAGACAGCCAGCATCTCCCATGGCTTTAGGTGGGATCAGGAGGGAGACTGGATTGACCTTTCCTTGAAGTCCACTCTAATCTCAGTAGTTTGTGTGTGCTCAGTACCAAGGTCCCTTCAGTCCCCTCTGCTGGGGACAGTGAGGGGGCAGATGTTACTGGAGACACGTGGGCTGGTGTGATGGGCAGAGTGATGCCATGAGGGGTTTGACCTCACAGACCATCTCCAGCTCTGCCACCCACCAGCATCTGCTGCTTCAAAGGGAGAGGAGAAAGGTCTGAGACCTGCTCTGATGGTGGCTCCTCTCCAGGGCAAGTGTGGTCCCATTAACAATGTTTTGGCAGATGATTTATTGTTCATTCACAGGATTTAACTCTGCTCCCCAGCTCCTGTAATGCAAAGGACTTGGATTATCTGGGGTTCCAAGACTTTCCTGAATCCTCCTTGCTGCTATCAGCAGCTTGGTTGTGCTCAATGAGATGGGGAAAATCTCCCTGGCCCTTCCTCATCCTCACACCCATCTGCTGTTACTCAGCATTACAGTTTAGCTGTGGGGCTTTGAAAATCACAGTGTCCACCCAAAAACTGCAGATAAACAGAGGGTAGAGAGCAGGATCACGGGACACACCTGCAGACTGTTTCCTTAGCTGAGACAGCAGGTTCAGGGGAGGGTTGGTCTGGTTGAAAGCCAAATTGTGCTACCCATGGTGACATGCAGCAATCACACCCCCAGGCAAGGACAGTAGTGTCCTGTCCCTCTAGCAGAGCAGAGAGTCCACCAGGCCAGGCTGGGCAGAGTCCAGCGGAGGGGATGAAGGCCTTCAGAAGGGCAGTTTGTCCTCCTCCTCCCTGGCCCCATCCCGTTGCGCAGCACACCATAGGGGCAGGTGTATCAGGCAATGAGTTTCCAAGCACCAACTGTGTCATTAAAGGCAGCCTTTTATCTCCTTCAGCATTGTCAGGACAATTGGCTTATACAGGGAGGGTCCAGCCATCTCCTCTCCCAAAATCTAATGTTTCTGGCAACAAAACTGAGGAGGTTCAGGCAGCATTTCCAATAGTGCTGTTAAAACAATGTTACCCACTTCAGCAGGGTGCCTTGGAGGGGTGTCAGCACACAAAAACCAGATGGTGAGTGTTGCTGGGTCACGTTCATCCCTGTCCTCACTGGTACCTGTGTGTTAATCAGCAGAAGGTCCTCAGCCAGGTTACAGCCCTCTGCAGTAATTCCCTGAGGCTGAATTTTGCTCATTAGTCAGGGAAGGACTTAAGGTCTGAGTGCCAAGGAAACCAAGCACCTCCAGTGTTTACTGCCATGGAGGACTGTGGTACACTGAGAACCCCCCACAGCCCCCAAACCTGCTCAGCAGCATCTTCTGAGCACCAGGAGAGCTGCCTGAAGTGAGGGATCCTGTCCCAGTGAAGGTGACTCTGGCTCAGATGGATCTTACCTTCCCTGTTCACCTTCCCCAGTGTCCAGCAGTGGCCAAGGCACTCCTGATCAGACAGGCATGAAGGGCACCCCGGGGCTGTGCTCGTCCTTCCCAGGCAGGGCTGGGCCAGGGATGGCAGCACCAGCCTCCAGCCCAGGGGTGTCCAGGGCACGACACCATATCACAGCAGCTGCTCTGGCCCAGGGCCACAGCTCTGCCTGCCTGGGGTGGCACGAGTGGCACCTGGAGAAGTTGAGGGGAAACCTCTGGTGCCCCTTTGGACAGCGCAGGGGCCGTAGAGCAAGAGCAGCATCTCTCCAGACACCACAGCAGACTTTGATCTGACCTCTGCCTTCTCATACCTGGGGGCAGACAGGATCTGCAGCAGCTCCTTCTCTTCTCTCCTTCTCAGCAGCACTTTAACCCCAGTGCACTCACGACCTGGAGCACAATGTCAGGGCCCCTTTGCCCCTCCGCCCACACCTGCCTCTCCCCACTGACACACGGCCCTGACACCACGGTCCCTTGCCCTAACCCTGCTTTCCAAAGTTCATTTCCCTGGCTGCAGGCAGCCCATAATACCATTTTACAGCCAGGTGACCCCTGCTCTTTGGTGCTGTGCCAGCCCCTGTCCGGCCGGTTGAGGGGCCGGGCACGTAACGCGCTCCGACAGCTCAGCTGGAGGGAGCTCAGGGAGGGACCACGGCTTCCCCTCCCTCCAGTGTGGGGCTGACAGAGCCATGGGGGCTCCTCTCTGCCTGGCATGGCAGGGGGGATTTGGAGGAGTGAGGGAGAAGGGACAATCATCACTCAGACCCTGCCACCAGCCCTTGGACACCCCAACACGGAGCCGACTGGAGGGACAGGAGCAAACCTGGTGCCCTCTCCGGGCAGCACCCCGGCTGTGGGCTGATGTGTCATCTTTGCTGGGCACATCACCTCCCTGTTACCCTCTGCCTCCTGCTGCTACAAGCCAGTTCAGGAAAAAAAAACAACTGGGCACAGTCCTTTTCCTTTCACTTCCCCACCCAGCTCCCACCCAGCCATCTGCATCCATCCCATCCACTGCTGGGAACACCTTGCCAGGAACAGGTCCAGCACACAGGACAGGAGTTTCTCACACTGGTATCACCAAGGACAATAGTTTCCATGGGGAAAAGCATCCCAAACAATGCATCTGGACTCTTTCCCTGCCTCTGCTTTGGAGCACGGGCTGTGTGACCTGCACCCAGTGACCCACCCAAGCTGGCTCTACAATGCCCGGTCTATCCCCTGCCCATGCTCTGTGCCAGCAGCAAAAGGGTTACAGATGATTTTCAGGACAGATATTTAGGTACTGGGAGCTGCTTTCCAAAACCTTCTCAGAACCTTCTCAAGTCAGGGCCTCAGTTTCTCTCGTCTGCCCAGGGCTGGGGTCTCAGAGCAGAGGGTGCCTGCCTTGGTGAAGGGCCTTCCATGGTGCAGAAGAGCCACCAGCTGAAGGAGCAATCTCCCGTTTTTCAGAGAAAGGATGTTCTAAATCTCACATTTGTAAATGTAAAACCTTGACCCACTCTGGGGAGCAGAATCCACAAGGGAAATCAAATCTAAAGTCAGTGTGCGTGTAAAGCTTGTGCTTCTGTACTGAATCTTTGCATCCGGGGAGGGATAAATTTGTTGTTTTCAAAGAAGTGAGATTAGTAAAGCTGAGCATCTCCATGGACTTTGCAAAACCCATGTCCCCGCATGGACACTGAGGTTTTCCTGTCAGGATCAAGAGTCCTGGTGCCTGGCTCATTTAGGCACTGCTCTCCCAAGCTTCCCAGGAGAACTGGCTCTTTCTGATCCCAGGCATCCTTAGGGATCACAGCTGCAACTGTTGAGCACTGAGTCAGGCTCTCACCCGGGGAAAATCACCCCCAATTGCAGAAAATTTCCACATTAGGAGGGAAACTGCAGCCTCAAGTGCAGCTGTGGCTGAGGACCCATGGGAAGCAGGATGGATGGACACAGCCAGGATCAATCCCTGTCCTGGCAGTGCCGGGCAGGAGCAGGAACAGACAAGGTCAGTGCTGTCTCCAGTGTGGGCAGGAGCTGGGCACTGCTGCTGGCTGCATGCAGCAGGTGAGGAGGAGATGGGGAGGGAGAGAGGGGGACAAGTGTCTTGGAGAGGACAGGGATGACAAGGGCAAGGTCTGGAAGCGTTAGTGATGGTGAGAGTGTCCTGTCAGTGCCAGCCTTCATCCCAAGTGACATCCCTGACAGCCCGGCCAAGGACGAGGCAGGAGCAGAGGGCACAGGGGGGAGGGAGAGGAGGGAGCTGTGTCCTTGTGCTGTGACACCTCACAGAAACTCCTTTGAAGAGCAGGTGAAGGGGCACAGGAGTCCCCTGGGAGCCCCCAGTTGGGGCTGTGGGAGTAGAGGGGCTTGTGCTGAGCACTTTCCCTTTGAGCAGGGCACCAGATGACATTCCCAGCACCATCCCACCCTCTCCTGCTTCCCCTGCACTGAGCCTGGCCATTGTCCCTGCTCTTCCTACCTGGAAAATGAATGCAAGTGTTTTCCTTGCTGCTTTCCTGGAGAGAGAGCATTGGCTCAGGCTGGAATCTGCAGTTAACCATCCTGCATTCCAGTCCCACCAGGACACTGGGACATAGCAGTGGTGTGGCTGGGTCAGGGCTGCCTCCCCCAAAGAGCTCTCTGCCCTGTGTTCCCCGCTGCTCTGAGCCTTTGGGATAGGCTCAGCCAGCTGAACCGAACTCATAGGGGCATTAGGACATGATATGGGGGGGAGTGGAAAAGCTCCATGCTGGGGTGGCTTGATCTTGGCAGAGGCATCTCTGGGTGGGGAAACAGTGAGGTCTGTGCTGGAGCTGAGAGATGCCCTGAGGATCTTCCTCTGGGAATAAAGGTGTAAAGTCAGATTTCGGGTCCAGGTTACTTGTAGTGCCTTGTGTAAGATGGGCAGAGCTGGGCTGAGGGGCTGTGAGCAGGAGGGGGTGTTTGAAGATGAATAGTCCTGCTTCCCCAAAGTATGCTTATCTTCCAGCAATGGATCACAGAATCATAGAACATCCTGAGTTGGAAGGGAACCACAAGGATCATGCAGTCCAACTCCTGGCCCTGCACAGACACCCCAAAAATCTCACCCTGTCCAAACACTCCTTGAGCTCTGGCAGCCTTGGGGTCATGCCCACTGCCCTGGGGAGCCTGTTCAGTGCCCAGTCACCCTCTGGGAGAAGAACCCTTTCCTGAAATCCAAATTAAACCTCCCCTGACACAATTCCAGCTGTTCCCTGGGTCCTGTCCCTGCTCACAGAGAGCAGAGATCAGTGCTGCCCCTCTACTGCTCCTCATGAGGAAGTTGTAGTTGGATGTTTAGGTAGAAAAGGACCCACAGTGTTTAATAACCCTTAAGGGATATTTTTTTCCCCATGGTTTTTGCCCTCTTTTGTCCGTGGGACAACACATCTCCTGGCCATGGGGTTATTTAGCTGTTGCTTGGAGGGAAGTTGTTTTCTCTTAGAATCACGGAATGGTTCAGTTTTGCAGCGACCTTAAAGCTCATCTCATTCCACCCCCTGCCCTGGGCAGGGACACCTTCCATAGACCAGGTTGCTCCAAGCCCCGTCCAACCCGGCCTTGGGCACTTCCAGGGATGGGGCAGCCACGGCTTCTCTGGTCCAGACCCTCTGTCCCCCTTCCCTCCTCGCTCCTTCGTGGCTTTCAGAGCAGCGGGGGACTGCGGCTTCCCCTCGCTCAAGCCCAACAGCGCCGGTGGGAATTCGGCTCCGTGGCCGACCGGAGCCGGGACCGGCGGGCGCCGAGCTCCCTCCTGCGGCCTCGCCGAGCAGCGCAGACAGGCCAGGGGACCTCAGCCTCGCACCTCGGGGAAACCCGGGGGCGATCAGAGGGATTCTCGCCCGTATTCCCCCCCTCGCCGCCTGTCGCTGTCCCCCGGTGCCCCAGTGACGCTCCCCCTGCACCCCGCAGGGCCCCGTTGCTAAGGGGCCGTTGCTAAGGACCAACATCCGGGTCCCACCGCACCCCCGGCCCACGTGACCCGCTGGGAACATGGCGGCGCCCACGGCACGGCGTGCGCGGCGCTGAGAGCGGCGGGTCCGAGCGCTCCGGGCTCCCTTCCCCGCGGGTCCTGTCGCTGACATGTCGCGGCTTATCGTGAAGAACCTCCCCAATGGGGTGAGACCGCCATGAGGTTGCGGAAAAGGCCGGTGAAAGGGGTGTGGCGGGTGTAGAGACGGGTCTGAGGGGACGCGCCGAGGGGAGGCGGATGGGAGGGCAGGGAGAGGCACTGGGAGGGGAGGGGGGTGAGCGAGGAGGTTCCTGGTCAGGGAGAGGCACTGGGAGGGGAGGGGGGTGAGCGAGGAGGTTCTCGGTCAGGGAGAGGCAGCGGGAGGGGAAGGAGTCCCGCGGTGTGGTGGGGGCGGGGGTGAGCGAGAAGATCCTCTCGTGGGGGGAAAGTTCTCGATTCGGGATGGGGAGAGGAAGATGTTTTGATGGGGGAGCAGCAAGATGTCCTGGCGGAAGGGGCTCTAGGAGCATAAGAGATTGTGGAGATGTACTGGGACGGAGATCTTCCTGGGAGAGCGTGGGGATTCCCTTGGGGATAGGATGGTGGGGGCTGTTGGGCAGGGAGAGCTCCTGGAGTAGTCAGGGAGGTGCCCTGGGGGGCTGGAAGCAGCGTGTGGAGGTGCCCCAGGGCAGGGGAGCTGGCAGCCCCTCAGGGTGGGGGAGCAGAGCTTGTTGTGGCCATTGCCCTTCCCTCGGTGTCTGGAGGTGGGTACAGGTGCCCACTGTGCTGCTCTGCCCCAGTCAGGTCCTCCACAGGATCCCACCGTGTTCCCTGTGTGTATGGAGGGGATTCATGGAGGGGTGAAGGGATTTGGTTTCCACTGTGTGGTTCCTACAGCCCTTCAGAAGCCCTTTGGTAGAGAACCTTTTGGTTTGGACTTGTCCACAAAGCATCTCTGTATTTGCATTCCATGGCTGACTTCCCTTCTCGTTGTCCTTCCTCTTTCCCAGATGAAGGAGGATCGCTTCAGGAAACTGTTTGCTGCCTTTGGAACGCTGACTGATTGTTGCTTGAAGTTCACCAAGGATGGCAAATTCAGGAAATTTGGCTTCATTGGCTACAGGTCTGAGGATGAAGCTCAAACGGCCCTGAAGCATTTCAACAAAAGCTTCATAGATACTTCCAGGATCACGGTGAGTTGCTGCTGAAAAATTATCTCCTTGGGATTTTTTTAGAAGGTTTGGTGTTGAAGATTTTGGTGGTCTTAGGGGTGAGTAGCTGGGATCAGAAAAGCCTGAAGGTGAAGGTCTCTGCAGTAAAGCAGCAAAGCCTGGTGCCAGCTCTCATTGCTGGAGTCTCAGCAGGTGCTGGGTTCAGCTGGGCTGTGGTTGTGCATAGCACTGATTTCAGGGCTGGTTGGAGCAACACAGTCAGATTTTGAGCTGTCATAATCTGAAATTTTGCATTTCAGCTCATTTTTTCATTTCAAATCTTGCTGTTCTGGATAGAAAATGATTCAGGATAAACAGGATAACTTATTTGACTTGACTTGCATCAGGAACTGTAGTTACAGTACAAGGGGGAATGCCTTCAAACTGAAGGAGGGCAGGTTTAGATTAGGTATTAGGCAGAAATTCTTCCCTGTGAGGGTGGGAAGGCCCTGGCACAGGTTTCCCAGAGAAGCTGTGGCTGCCCCATCCCTGGAAGTGTCCAAGGCCAGGTTGGATGGGGCTTGTAGCAACCTGGTTTAGTGGAACATGTCCCTGGAACAACATGAACTTTAAGGTCCCTTCCAACTCAAACCATTCCAGGATTAAATGATGATATGACTCGGCTTAAATGAGCACAACAAAGTGTTTCCCATGTTTGATTGTTTCCCATGATTGAACATGTAGCTCTGTGCTTTTAAAATGAACATCTGTATGAAGTTACCTGTTCTCCTGCTCACCCTCCATCCCATCAGGGTTGCAATAAAGATTCTTGAGTGAAGTTATGCAGCAGTTACAGAAGCAGACTCTTGAACATGTGTTTAATTAGAGATCTGATTCTTTCCAGGTGGAGTTATGCAAGTCTTTTGGTGACCCTTCAAAACCTAAAGCATGGAGTAAACACTCTCAGAAGGTTCCTGCCTCAGACAAACAGACAGAGAAGCCTGTGGCAAGTGCAGCTCCTGCAGCCCCAAAGAAAGTGAGTCTTGCCTGATCCCTTGAGGCTCTGATGTGTCAGTGATGTGGCAGAGAGAAGGTTGGCCTGGTGTGTGGAGAAGGGGACAGAACAGCTGGGACAGTGGATGTTGGAGTCCTGGTTCTGGGATTTTCTGCCTTGGGATCTCTGTTCCCTGGGCCATTATGTTCCCTGAAATTGGCTGTGCTTCTAATAAGCCTTTCTAATTTTTTTTCCCCAAGGATAAAAAGAAGAAAGATCCCACGGATAACTTGAAGGAGGTGAGTTGAGGTTGAATTGCAGTCCCTACATTCTTGCTTCTATTAACAGCAAGAGTTGAATAGTTCCTTACTGTACTCCTTCCCATGCTATTAATTCAGGCTGTGACAGTCCAATTCTACTGCAACAAGCCCTCATTTTAACAGCCCCAACACTGGGGTCCAGTCTTTTAATTGTCATCTACTCCCCCATGACCACACTCTGCATCCAGGACAATCCTGTTTCAACATTTCTGGGTTTTAACCATATGCAAGATTTTTCACATTTAACTTCTACATTTTTTGCTCTTTTTTATGTTTCATTTTCTTTTTTAAAGTACTTTCTAAAAATGAGTTATAAAAAAAAGAGTAGGAATGAGAGATCTCATGAAGACTTTAATCACTTTAAGGGCTCACCTTGTCAGTGTAAATTGAGCTCTCCTTAAGGGACTTTTTTTTTACTTTGCTGGAAATGAGGGGATATCTTTATTTCAAACTCAACTACTAGCTTTCCTCTGTCTGTCTTCACAGCTTATCTGCTTGGTTTCTTTTTTAACAGCTGGAAGAAGATAAAAAATTCCAGGAGTTCTTGGTGGTTCACCAGAAACGGTCTCAGGTGGCCACTTGGGCTAATGACACTTTGCCAGAGGAGCCCAAGAAGAGCAAACCAACAGCAGCAGCTGATTATCTCAACTTTGATTCAGATGAGTCTGAGGAGCTGAGTGAGGATGGGGATGAGCCCTCTGAAGATGAGGAGGAAACTAAAGGTACCAAAAGGAACTGTCACCCTTTGCTTGTGTTGGTCACGGTGACTGTGAGGGCAGAGGTGCTGACAGGACCCAAATCAGAGTCCTTCCTCCACACAGAGACACTGTAACAAGGAAGGTGGTTCCTCAAGCATGATGCTCATTCTGTGTGCTGTGGGATGTATGGTTGTTTTCCCAAATTTGGGGAAATGTGGGAAATGCAGTTTGTGATATTTTCTGATATTAAGCATCTGTGCCTACCCCTGGGTCCTTAGGGCAGTGTTAGGGAAGAGAACAGGGCAAAAAGTCTGCACCTTTCCTTTAAATGCTCTCCTAGCCTGCACCTACTTTCATCCCTGGGATTTCCAGAGCTGGATGTGGTTTCTGTTTATTGAATAACCTGTCTGTGAACTTACCTAGTCTGCCTTTGATTGCACATTTCTGGAAATGGTGTGTGCTTGGGCCCTGTTGGGGTTGATGGGAAGAGACAGAGTTCAGTATCTTGGATCGTGAAAGGAAAACTGGAGTAGTGGGTTAACTTAGAAGACTGGGAAGTCTGGGCTGCTGTCTAGTGTATGTCTTTTAGAATCCAGTGTCCCTGCAGCAATGATGGGTGTGGTTTTGGAGCCTTTCTCCCTCCCTACATGGTATTTCCTTATGCTGTTCTGTTGGAGTGAACAGCGTTTTCCCTGCTGCTCCTCTTCTCCCTTTGGGTAACTCAGGTGTAGGTGTGACTTGGCAAGGGGTGGAGGGCTGTTTTGGAGGAACAGCTTCCTCTGTCCTGCTCCTTGCAAAACTAAACTGAACATTTTAAAACCTTCTCTGTGGTGTGCTTGGAGTATTTAGTTAAAATTGTGACAAAATCCCTTGTCATGGAGTTCCTCCATCTCCTCTCTAATTTGTTTTATACCTGAACTGTTGCTTTGAAAAACAAATTGTCAGCCTGGAAGTGCTGAGATAAAATTGCTCTGCTGTTCTCAAGCCTTTCCTTCCCATGGAAAGGGTGGAGGAAGGTGATTGTCATGATTGTACCAGTTCTCAGCTTTTCTCTGGCTGAGGAAAGAGCAGCAGCATCTTTTTGCAAAACTCCTCTGGTCTCTTCTCCCCAGCAGCAAAGAAAGGAAGGAAGAAGGCAGCTAACAGCAGAGACCTCTCAGATATGGAGTACCTGAAATCTAAAGTGGTGAAGGATTCTTCCTCATCCAGTACAGATGAAGAAACAGATACTGAGGAAGAGGTGGAAGAGGAAAGTGAGACTGAGGAGGATTCGGGCATTGCAGAAACCATTGGCACCTGCACAGATAAAAAGGGGAAGGTAAAAGCCCAACACACACAGCAAGAGACACCAGTGGAGAAGAAGAAGAAAAAAGGATCTACAGTAGAGGTACAGCTGAATTAGACTTTTGTCTTCTCTCAGGCAGGAGCTTTATGGGTAGCGTGTGTCTGTCAGTCTCTCCAGGGGTGAGCTGAAGGCCTGTTAAGGCTGCAGGACCCTCTAGGTACCAACTGGTTTGGCTCACTGGGTGAGAGCCATTAAAAAAATCTCTTCTTAGGAATGAATTCCTAAAGATCAGCCTTCCAAACAAGTGCTGCTAGTGCCTCTTTTCAGAGGCTTTCCTGTTTTTCCCTGTGTCCATCCCTGTCTGCATAAAATGCTGTCCTGCAGAACTCAGTGTCAGTGATGGGGTTTGACTGTCCCACCCTCCCAACCTGCCCCCCAGGCTGTTGTGGTGATGAGAATCTCTCTATATTCCCTCCCACTCTTCAGCCTCCTGTTTGTTGGACAAGACCAACTTGTTGTGCTGTGATTTTTCTTCTTTCATTCAGCTTTTTTTCCTTTGTTTTCCCCATCCTTGTGTGCAGAACCAAGGCAGCTCAGCAGAAGCCAGCACCCCATTCACAGTGAAACTTCGCGGTGCCCCCTCGAACATCACTGAGGCAAGTTTTGTTACCCAGCTGGGGATGGAGGCTCCAGGGGGGGTTCTTAACATGATCTTTGCAGAGACTTTTCACTTGTGGAGCAGTTTTGAGGGTTCTGTGGGCAGTCAGGGAAACTTTAGGACTGGCTTTGTGCAGAGATGTTTTGTTGCACGGGGTGTTTTTTATACTGGATATGAAAACCTAAGTCTGCAACTTGCTGCTTCCTGCAACTGAGAACTTATTCAGACAATTCTAATTCTTCCTGCAGGAAAAGATTCGTGATTTCTTCTTGCCTCTGAAGCCAGTGGCAGTTAGGATAGGAAAAAACACCCAGGGGAAGAATTCAGGTAATGTCTATGTGTGGAAGTGGGGGTGGACCTGTGAGTTAGGGGACCTCTCAGTCCTTTTATCTGCTCTTTTTATCTGCAGTTTCAAAGCACTGGCTTGTGTCCTGATTATTCCAGACCTTTCTGTGACTTTGCAGCTCTCCTGCCCTACTTGCTGTCCATAAGATGCCTGGGGCAGAGTAATGTTGGCTGTGCTCCCTTAGGAGTACCTGCAGGATCTGCCTCCAGAATTTTCCTAAACGTCCCAAACTATGCCAAGGAAAGGCCTGTTCCCCTGGGATAGCTGCAGCAGCACCCAGGGACTGTGCTGAGCTGTGTTTGTGGGCTGCAGGGCAGCCTTTAGCCAAGGTGAGTCTCCTGACAGGCTGTGACTGCTGGAGATACCTGTGAAAGAGTTTGGAGCAGGTTCCTGGAGTTGTCAGGGAGCTTTGCTATGTGGTCTTTTCCTTTAATAGCCTAAAAACAGATGCACCTTTTATTTCCTCCTGGAGATACCTGTAAAAACCTCCTTCAGCTATTAAGTTGGGCTTCTTTGATTTGTATGTAGAGAATAAGCTTTTTAAAGGCAGCCTTCCAGTCGGACGTGGCCATTTTCAGGCTGGATCGAAACTTTAATGGGAGCTGAATGCTTTATCTATAGGAATCTACATTAGAGAAAGCCCAATTCACCCTTAATTAGCCAATTAGTGGCTGTATGTTCCCCACATGATGCTCAGTTGAACGTTTCCTTCCTCCAAGGTTACATCTTTGTTGACTTGAAGAGTGAAGCAGAAGTGCAGAGGGCCTTGAAGAGAAAAAAAGAATACATGGGTAAGGGCTGTTTGTTCCTCCTTGTTCTGGCTGATGCCACTGGCAGGGTGCTCAGCTGCTGGAGTGTTCACTGTAGGAGTATCTCCTGTTGTTTAGTTTTTCCCAGGCAGATGGTGGGGGTGGTTCCTCTACTTAGCCCACACGGGATAAACCCGGTGCTGTGTCAGGAGGAAGTGACTGAACTGTGCCTGTTCCTCTTGGGCCCTCGTGTTTTGTCCTGTGCTCGAGGTGTATCTTGTTCTTGGGATAAAAGTGATGTTTCAGTCTGGTTGGGATCTGTACAAACAGTTCTGTAAGCCTGTGCTTGAGACCTGTGCCTGGCCTTAGTGGAACTCCTGAAATTACATTTGCAAAACCCACATGCAGAATGGGAACAGCTGCTCAGGAGCCTGGCTGGCACAGGCAGAGGGGCTGGAGCTCCCTGAAAGGAAGGGAGACTGGGGAGTTGTTGATAACCTGATTTTTATGAGGACTGATCTCTTGTAGCCCCCACCACCTCTTTTTTTGTTTTTGTTTTGTTTTTTTTTAAATCAGGCAGAGTCCTGCTCAGAGCTTGTGGGATTGGGATTGTAATTGCTTGTGGGATTGGGACTGTAATTGCTTGTGTCACTGCTGTAACCTTGGGCTCTTTGTGCCTTGATGCTGGTTACCCATAGACTCTGGAAGCACCTAACGTGCCTCTGTGTGTGGTTGTGGCTCAGGTGGACGATGTGTTGAGGTTTCCCGATGCAGGAACAACCCAAAAGAAACTGTTCCAGCAAAACCCACTAACCAACCATGGCAGAGAAGGCTGAGGGATGATGAGGAGGAAGAGGACTTGTCTGAATCAGGGAGACTCTTTGTCAGGAATCTTCCCTTTACGAGCACCGAGGAGGACTTGGAGAAGATCTTTTCAAAGTATGGTGAGTGTTTGCCCTGGGACTGAGACTTGCAGAGCAACATCTTTCCTTTGGAAACACAGAGGTTTTCGTGCTGGGTGTGAGTGGACAAAGCTCTATGTCCCACATCTCTTGAATATGGCCCAGCTCTCATCATCTTTATTGCCTGTTGTGGTGGTGTGTGCTTGGCAGGAGACTTATAGATGCTGCAGGTAAGAGGGGAATCTCTGAGATACACCCCAAGTTTGTTTGGAATGGCAGGTGGAAGCTTGGAGTTTCCCTTTTCTACCTTGAATTTAAACAGATTTAAGGCTATCTTTGCATTTGAGTGTCCTGGGGGCAGAGAGGGTTAGGTTGTGGAAGGACTAAGACTGAAGATAAATGCAACTACTCAGAGCTTGCCTGGTTTGTGTCATGTGTCAGAGCCCTGTGAACTGCCACGTGGTGCACAGCCAGGCTTGGGGTGCTTTCGTTGGGCCCACCTTGTCAGCCTGCAGCTCCTGGCTCAGGTTGGTGGCTCCCCACACACCCTGTGCAATATCCAGAGCTGCTCTGCCCTCCCTGGCTCCCTCATCCCTGGCTCCCTCATCCCTGGCTGTGTCTGGGAGATGCCAGTTCAAAGTGTAACCCTTCCCATCCTCTTCAGAGGTTCAGATTGGACATCAGGGTTCACAGAAAGCATTGTTAAACATCATAAGGGGCTGCCCAGGGAGCTGGTGGAGTCACCATCCTTGGAGGTGTTCATAACTGGACATAACACGTAGTGCCATGATCTAGTTGACAAGGTGGAGGTCAGTCTCAGGTTGGACTCGGTGATCTCAGAGCTCTTTTCCATCCTAAATGATTCTGGGATCCTGTGTGGTGGCTGTTCAGGGACATCTCTCACCATAAAGCATTTCCTCCTGCAGGGCCCCTCTCGGAGATCCATTTCCCTATTGACAGACTGACCAAGAAGCCCAAAGGATTTGCTTTCATCACCTACATGATTCCTGAGCACGCGGTGAAGGCCTTTGCAGAATTGGATGGGCAGGTGTTCCAGGTACAGAACTGATGGTTTTCCTGTGCTGTTGGGCTGCAACTGCTGGGCATGTTTGTTACTAACATGGCCAAGAGTTTCCTTCTGTGCTTTGCTGCACAGGTTGAGTCTCTTCTGCTGTGCTGTGTGGGAACACAGGTGTTTTTGGTATAGTAGCTTGGTTTGAACAGCCTTGCAGGCACCAAAATCCTGTTAGAGGTAGGGAAAGAGCTCCAAATCTGTCTCTTATGCGACCTCTCTGACTTGCAACCATGTCTCCTTTGGGAAGGAAAGTTCCCTCCTTCTACCTTGGCTGTTTATCTAGCAAAGGTGCCAGAAAATTTCCTCCACTCTACTTAGCTCATGGACTTCTGTGGATTATTTCAAAGCTGCTGGACCTCTTCTTCCTGTCTCCTAGGGCAGGATGATGCATCTTTTACCATCCACGATCAAAAAGGAAAAAATCGAAGATGGGGATGCAGAAGAATCTTCCTCCTACAAAAAGCGCAAAGAGGCCAAGGACAAAGCCAACAGTGCCAGGTACAACACAACCTGCCAAATTCCCAAGTGGCAGAAATGCCTGTGGGGTCTTTGCAGGGCTGTATAGATTCCCAAAGTCAATAAAGCATTTGCTGTGCAGCTCTGTTTCCTTTGTCTCTTACCCACGTGACTCCTCTTTTCGAGTAGTTCAGTGAGCAGCAGAAATTGAGAAAAACAGGGTTTTGAATGACTTTGTTTATGAGTTTATTTCTCTGGTGTCTAATAAAAGTTGTAATTCTTCAGGGTGGTGGTTTCAGATCAGTTGGGTCTTTCTCCTCTACTTGACCACCTGTATTCCTAAAACTTGTAGGAACTTTATCTTGCTATGTGCAAATTAGTTTGAAAGAAGTGGCCAATACTTTCTGATTTAAAGGGACAGAGATGCAACCTTGCTTGCATGGGATTTGTGGTTTTAGGAAAACAGTTGGAAAGGTGTGTTCCTCTGAGTCAACATCTGAACTCCCAGCTGTAGCTGCAGAGCTGTGACCAGTGAGGTCTAGGGAAGAACAGCTCAACTGTCTGCACTGCTGCCTCTCTGTTTGCCCTCCAGACATGTCTCCCTCATCCTGTCAATTCTCTAAGGATATTCCACCCTTCTTTCTCTCTGACTCTTCATTCTGGCTCCTTGTGATGTCACTCAAGGCTATTTTTTCCCAGGAGTATGAACTAGAGAGCCCTCAGTGGAAGAAGGGGCTGTATGACTCTGAACCTTGTTTGTCTCTGCAGCTCTCACAACTGGAACACGCTGTTTGTGGGGACCAACGCTGTGGCTGATGCCATGGCTCAGAAGTACAACGCTTCCAAAAGCCAAGTGCTGGATCCTGTGAGTTGGGTTATTCATCAGCTGGGGTGGGAGATCACTTTCCTACCTGTTTCCTTGTGTCCTGGTCTCGTTGTGCATCAAAAGCCCCCATGCTTCCGTGAGGCTGAGATCTGTGGTGCTGTAGCACCTCTATGGGATCTGAGCCCATCAATCCCTTTGTCACTAGGACAGTGACACTCCCAGCCTTCTTTCCCACTCTGCTTTTCTGTGCCTGAATTTTGTTTTTCTACATAACCAACAATTGATGGGAATTTACACCTGAAAGCTCAGTTCCTTCCTGGAAACTTTGTTTTGCTTTGGGAAGTGTTCCGATTCCAACAGCAAAACTTCCAGCAGCTTCAGAGGAGCTGGAGCATTTTACCTTTAAGCTTTCTGCCACATTTCCTTTACATCTGCTTCTTGGAGCAGCAGGAACAGCAGGTGACTGACATTCTTGCCTGCAGGAGAGTAAAGACAGCGTGGCAGTGAGAGTTGCTCTGGGAGAAACCGAGCTGGTCCAGGAAATTCGCCGGTTCCTCATTGAAAATGGAGTCAGCCTGGATTCCTTCAGTCAGGTGAGATGCTCAGCTGGAGGCAGCAGTGTGGACCTACCTCCTCTAGTCCTGGTGTCCTCATCTCTCTCTGAAACTGGTAATTAAATCCTCACCATCTTGCAGGATTGAACCCTTAGGAAATGTTATATCCATTTGAAAATGCAGCTGCCCTCAGCATGGTTTAAATCCATAATGTGATGGCTTTAGTATGGTCAGGGAGGGAGTCCTGTGTCCATATCAGGGTGGATCTGGAGCTGGAACCTCCACACATGAGCATTTGTGGAACAGGGAGGTTGTTCTGAGGTGTGGATCTTACAGGAAGTGTTTTCTAAATGGCTGTTTGCCCTCTTGGACCCTGGAAAGGGGTGGCGTGGAGTGACAGAGCACGGTGTGTTGGATCTGAAATCTTCAGTTAGGCAGTTGTCAGAGTTCGCAGTTTTAAATCCCATCTTCCTTTTCTTTCCCCCCCGAACTTGCCAGGCTGCTGGGGAGCGGAGCAAGACGGTGATCCTGGTGAAGAACCTCCCGGCCGGCACGAGCCCGGCGGAGCTGGAGGACGTGTTCGGCCAACATGGCAGCCTGGGCCGGGTGCTGCTGCCAGAGGGGGGGATCACGGCCATCGTGGAGTTCCTGGAGCCAACAGAGGCCAAGCAGGCGTTCACCAGGCTGGCCTACTCCAAGGTGAGGCAGCTGCCTGCAGAGTGTGGATCGTGGCTGCTTGGGAAGCTGCAGGATGGAGTGCCTGCTGTGTGAGGGGGGCGGGAGTTTTGAGGGAAGCGAGTTATCCCAGAGCCGCTGCTGTTACCCTCTGTCCCGTGGATTTGGGGAGTTGCCTGATGTATCCTTGTGCAGCAGTGGCTAAGTAGGGTTCAGCCTGCAGAGAATGGCTGGAGGAGGGGACTGTGACATATTTAGAAGGTTTCTTTTCCCTTTCACAACACAGGAGTGTAATACATGGTAGACTGTGGTCCTGAATGAGGCTGGATCCTTTTGTGAAAGAATTTAACCAGCTAGAAAAGCTACTCAGCTTTTCCACTGGTGTCTTCCATTACAGAGCGAGGTGAAGATGAGGCTGAGAGCAGAGGTTTTTCTTCAGGCCTTGCCCTTCAGTCTTCATTTCTTTCCTGTCATCTCTTCACAGTTTCATTCTGTGCCGTTGTATCTGGAATGGGCTCCAATGGGTGTCTTCTTAAGCCCAGCCCCTCAGAAAAAAAAGGTTGAGGTTCCAGAAAAGGAGGATGAAGCAGGGCTGGTACCAGGTAAGAACTTTGTCCAACTTGCTGTTGACAGACTGTGGGTCCCTGTAGTGTTTCCCTGCTCGTGTCAGACCACAATATATGCTTTGTCTGGGTGATTTCCCACTGCAAGGACATGATCTTCCCTTTCTCCCCATTCCAGGGGCTCTCCCAGAATTTGAGTGGGCAAGCTCCCCCTAAGTTTGACTTTGTTTCATCTTACAAAGTTTGGTTTATCCTTTTTGTTTCAGGTGAAGCTCTAAAGGACTCAGGGGAAGCAACAGCACAGGAAGAAGAGGAGGAAGAAGAGGAGGAGGAGGAAGAAAACATTCCTGGGTGTACCTTGTTCATCAAAAACCTCAACTTTGCCACCACAGAAGACACACTGAAGGAGGTGAGCCATGGGGATATAGTGTTTAAAGCAGTTAAATTGCAGTGGGAGATGAGAAAACATTATTACACTGGGACTGGGAATATCCACTTTGGGGTTTCAGGCATCAGTTAAGACAAATGTATCTGAAACTGTTTTGATGGGGTTTAATTCCACCTTGGGACAGGTGGAGGCAGTAGAAAATCTTTTAAGACTCCTCATTTCCCATGCTTTCTGTAATGCTTCTCCTTGGGATAGGCATTTCCCTCATCCTGCTTTGTGTGTGAAGGCAATGAATAAATAAAGGATGGTTTCAGAGATGTGCTTTTCATCTCAGCTTCTCCTGCCATTGAGCTGTCTGTGCTGCTTTGCCTCAGCAAAGCACTTGGGAGAGAGTGTAGCATTACTAAAACCATGTGGGATGCTAATAGCAGAATAGGGAAAAGCAATTGGGAATTCTCAACTCTGCCAGTTTTTGTAGCTGTGTAAAATGCCACATTCCATGGCCCAAGAATGTTGGAGCAGTGTCAGTCCATCCTGGACCTGTGTTCCTCTGCCTTGGGGCTGTGAGACTGTGTAGAGACCCTGGTCCATTTGGGTCTGGGGACAAATAAATGTCCAGAGGAGGACTGGGGCTTGTCCCCTCTTCTTTTTTTGACTTCTGAGTGTAGTTTTACAAAGAAGTCAAAAAAATAGTTTATCTTCGGAAAGAGGTGAATTTTTGGGGACATCACAGAAGTTACCCACCCCTAAGGTCTCTACCTGCCTGAGGACATCTTGTAATCCACAGTGTTGCTCCAGTGCCATCTCAGATCTCTGCACTGTTTCTAAGGAGTGGTAGAGGATTTATGGGAACACATGGTGATTTCTTTAACAATCTTTTAGTGTGTGTGTGTGTGTAAATTTTTACAGAAATAATTTTGTAAGAAAGACTGAGCTGCAGTGACTGCTTGTCAGGTGTGTGCTGGGGGAGGTGGGCCTGTGAGTGTGTGCTGCTGTGGGAGAGGGGCACGTTGTCACTCAAGTTGAGCTGCAAGCCTGTGACAAAGGGAACTGAATCACGTGTCCAAATTCCTTGCAGACATTCTCCAAAGTGGGAGCCCTGAAGAGCTGCACAATATCCAAGAAGAAAGACAAAGCAGGTACTCTAGATGTTGCTGTTCAGTTCCTTCCCTTGGCTGGTTGCTGAGGGCTCAGGTGTGGCATTGCTTTAGCATTCATCCGGCTGAGCATTTGTGTTCTCCTTGGCAAAATCCTTAGTGTTTCTAGAAGTGTTGCTGCTGAAATGGCTGAAAGCAGCAACCAAACATACCCCGGGGTTCGGTCTAGGAGGTTAAGCTCAATTTGCCTTCTCTTGAGATCTTGAGATAGAGAAGGCAGACTCCTTCAGAAGCACAGAAGAGAGCAGGATGCAGGTTGAAAGGAACCGGTGCCCCGCCATGATTTAACTGCGCCCGGCGCGTTATCCGCAGGAAGGGCCGGGATCCTCGAGGGTGTCTGGCTGAGTGCTGGGCTGAGTGGGCTTCCTTTGCCTTCTGCCTGCCAGCCCTGGGCCCCACAGGCTGCAGGGACAAGTGACTGTGCTCTTGCATTGACTGCTCTCACTTTCCAGGCCGTTGGGAAGAGTTGGATTAAGGCAAGTGCTGGCTGGAAGGGCCGTGTCTTCTTTCTGGGAGCTGCAAAGCTTTATGAGATTTTGCCTTGACAGGGCTTCTCTTTCATGGGGTACTTAAAAACTTGGATCCAGTGAAAGAAAAAGAAATAAAGCAAACTCTTCAGTACTGCTGGTGTGTCTGATGTGCTCATGACCAGACAGCAACATCCCAGTCTGGGCTGATCTCGTACCACCTGCCCGAGAGCTCCCCTTCTGTCCCTGTGGGTCATCCCTGCAGTCTGATACCACTGAGGTGGTGAAGTTGGAAACTGAGTGTTATGTTTTCACTTGTGGATTTTTCCTTCCCTCATTATTAATCATAACTTAATCATCGCTCCTGTACTGGTGTGACTGCAGGCGATGCAAAGCTTTGCTGTGGATTAGGGGATGGAATTGGTGTCCTCTCCCTTCTTGTAGAAGTGGCAGCTGCCCACTCAGGTTTAGGGAATGAATATTTGTGTCTCCATAACAGGATCACTTTCTCCTGTCTGTGTCAGCAGTTGCTTTGTAGCACTCAGTGTTTTATTTTCAGTTTTGCACTGAAATGTTGCAAAGCAAAAAATCTGTTCTGTGTGCAGCATTGATTCTCTTCTTTTTGACATCAGCAACCAAAACCAGCTGTTCTTGGTCAGAACAAGTCAGCCAGGGGTGCTCATGAGGAGCCTCAGGACATGGGCAGGCTGGCCTTTGCCTGGGGTATTAAATTTCTGTCCCCCCAGTTCTGACAATCAATACTTGCTCCTGTTTTGTTTTTACATCTTAGACCATCCCTGTTTCCTGGTAGCTTAAAGAGTCCCTTTTCTCTTTTGACAGGCACTTTGCTTTCCATGGGCTTTGGATTTGTGGAGTACAAGAAGCCAGAGAGTGCCCAGAAGGCCTTACGCCGACTCCAGGTGAGCTCAAAAAACGTACAATGATTGAAATGTAATGAATTTGAAATTTAATGAAGTTTTCTGCAAGGTGCCCTTTGCAGAGGGGCAGAGACCCAGGTTCTCCCTCACAGGGAGAACAGATATTGCTTAGTGTTTAATTAGTGCTGCAGAGTTTGACTTTACCCTCTGTGACTCTGCCTGTGACTTCAGGGTCTTCCAACCTCCTCCTGCCTTCTCCATGGCACAGGATTTGGCTGCCCTCTGAAGGAATGAATGATAAAAATAAAACAGCCAAGTGTTTGGTCCACACTACCTGGATATTATGGACCAGACAGCTGGAGATTGAAGGAATTACTGTGTCATCTGTGCATGTCCAATGACTGTTATCCATGAGTCCCACCTTCACCAGGTGGTCATTTCACATTCCACAGCCTGGATAGTCTTGGGATAAATGTACATGCTCCATCCTTTTGAGGGGAAAATGGGTATTTTGGGCAGGGATTGGGCAGCAGGGCTCCAGGTTCCCAGTGCAGTGCCCACTGCATGTTTTGTGCCCTGCCAGGGATGATTAGGAAAGAGGCTGAACTCTGGGAGGTTTTTGGGGCGTGGGAAGCATGACCAGTGTTCAACAGAGAAAAGCTTTGGTTGGGAGAAGGGGAGGACTAGATGGAAAAAAAAAAAGCAAGATTTGAAATGCTATGCTTATGTCCTGGAAGCTGTTGTGACTTTGACTTTCAATTACTTTATTTACATTAACTATTTTTTTGTTGTTGTTTCTTTGTTTTAACTTCTAGGGCTGCTCTGTAGATGGCCATAAGCTGGAAGTGAAACTCTCAGAGAGAGCTATCAGGTAAAGCTCACGTCTCACCTGTTTAACAGGGTTATGTTTAAGCTGCACTAATGTTTGGTGGGTTCTTCCCTTCTTCCCTGGCATCTGCATCACGAGGGATGTGAGCAGTGGTGCTCCAGCTGTTGAACACATCAGGCTTTGTGCTTTACTACAGAGTCAGTTTGGCTTGAAAAGAAAAAAAGAAATGATGAGTAGCTGTAGTGGGACCCCAGAAAGGAACTTGAAGTGAGAACCAGGCACAGAATTTCCTTCCATGCTCAAGGAAAAGGTTCCTCTAAACCCTCTGCTTTGCTCAGCATTGCAAAACCAACTATAGCCCAAGTTCCAGGGGGTTTAAAAAGTTCTTGAAGATAAATATTTTCTAGGTAATGAAAGCTTTTGCCCTAGTTCCTCTGAGAAAACAGAAGCTTAAGAATGATGTTCTGCTGCCAATTCTGATCAAATCAAGACAAAAAGGCTTCTTGGTTGATAAAAAAATTTGGATTTACCTTCTGCTCTTTGGTCAGTCAGGTGCAGAGGAGATGGTTAATTGTGAGTGAGTTTACTTGAAATTAGAGTCTTAATTTTTAGGGTTTCCTTCCTACTTTTTATTCAGTACAGACTATTCTAAATGCAAAATTGAAAATTAATCCACATGTTTGAAGGTGAATGTTGGCACCTAAACACTGTCCTTTAGGCACTTTGGAAACCCTACTGGAGGTAGAATATCTTAAATGTCAAAATTTGTTTGAAAATCTGGTTCCTGGGGACCAGAAGCTGTCTGACAGCTCCCTGTCTGCACTTTGTATTTCAGTTCTTTAATAAACCATTTTTATCCATTTTGATTTTTAAAATCCCTTCAGCAGGTATCCAGTGCTTTGCTTTATGAAATAAGCTGCTGTCTTTTGTGTTAGGTAAATTCTGACCTCGTCCAAATGCAATACAATTCTGGAGGTAAAAAAATTAATTCTCTGTTACAAAAATTTCACTTGATGTTTTATAAGCCAGGAAGAAAAAGAATCAAAATTGGCTTACATGAAGCTAACTTTTTTTAAAATATATCAATTAGTACATTCTCTTTGACAGTTGAATGGACGAGATTTGGCGTCAGAACAAAAGTTAGTGGAAAACACGAGTCCAGGACCACAACTGGGGTTGAAGATGGACTATTTCATTTGCAGATGTGGGGTTTAAATGAGTGAAATTCCTTCCTTCCTGGTGTGCTGGGTGACATTCCCGCTGTCAGGAGCGAGGGTGTCAGTGTGAGCCAACTGCCTTATTTTTCCACATTCCAAATCCTGAAGGAGCAGCCCCAGTGCAAAGGGGGCTTTGCTGCCCCATGGTCCTCACCTGCCCTCGCTGTTGCCTCCCCAGGCCCGCTGTGAAACCCTCCCGAAAGAAACAAACTGCCAAGAAGCAGAAGACCTCCAAGATCTTGGTCCGAAACATCCCCTTCCAGGCCACTGTCAGGGAAGTCAGGGAACTCTTCAGGTAGGGGAAAAAAATGTGCTTCCTGTTGGGTCTGTGGGGTGCTCTGGGCTGGAGCTGATGTGATTATCATATGGGATTTTGTTACTGGATTTTTAAATACTGGATTTTAAAACTGCAGTTTTGTTGTCTTCGTGGAAGTAAGCAAGCCTTTTACTGAGTGTAAAGACAAATGGTTTGAGAGTGTAGAAATTCCAGTAGAGGTACCAGTGTGGAAATTCTACTGGTGAGATGGTGATCCCATAAACTGGTGGTGTGGCTGGAGCCACTGTGAGCTGTTGGAGCCATGCAGTCGATATCCATGGAGCTTGGAGATCCCTATGCCTGTCCAGTAAATGATCTAGCCTTGGGTATTTTTCCTTCTCTCCTGAAGGCTGTACAGCAGCATTCCTGGTGCTCAGCACATCTGCCTGGGGAGGAGCACCCAGGTTTGAGTGGGGCTGGCTCCCTCCTCCACCTGCCTCGCCCACATGTTGGTGCAGCTCCATCCCCTCGTGGAGGGAGCATTTCCATCCATCCCTTCCACTGCTTGTGCCTCCCACACTTGGTGGGGTGTTGCCCCTTGTCTGTAAGGATGTGGAACTCTGCTGCCCTTAATACTCTCTCTGACAAGAAATAACCTTGTCAGCCATCAGACCTGCCTGGGATAATGCCGAGTGTTGGACAGGGATTTTGGGACCCCAGCCTGCCTTCTTTCTATGTGTTCTGTATGTCCTCAACCTTTCCTGCTGCCTTGCAATGCATCCTGGAAAACAGGGGAAACTTGGTAAAAAGAAAACCATCTCTACTGCTCTCAGGATGAGAATGTTTAGCTCACTGTCCCAGGCCATGGTCCCTGCTCTGCTTGGAGAAGGAAACTGGGAGGAATTTGTGTTCAAATCTGCCCATCACACTTTCCCATCTGCAAAATAAGGATGATAGCTCAGATGTGCAGGGCATGGTGGAGTACTTGCTGTGTTAGGAGGTGGCCTCTTTGTGGGCCTGTCTAAGCAGAGACTCAGCTTTTGTCACAGCTGTGGGAATGAGTTCAGGAGTTCAGGAATTGCTTAACTCTTTGAAACCTGCCCAGATCATGCAATGAAAGCCACTAGCAGTGATTTGTTCCAGGCAAAACTGTGCAGTTCCCTGTCTGCAGGGAATTCCACCTACTTTTTTGGCATGTGGTGTTCTCCTGGCTTGTCTGCAGGTTCCTGCACGGCTGGGAGGCTGTTTACATGCAAGGTGTAAGGAAAGCTCTGTGTTGCAACACTGGATTTGGGGTGAATTCTGGGGTTTTCACCAAAGGCAGACCATGACTTGGTTCTTAAACACACATTGCTGAAAGGGTGATGGTAGAATGTAAAGATCCCTGTAAAACAGCAAAAACTTTTCCTTCCTTGTGCTGTGCAACTTGGATGCTTTTGCTTCAGTGCTACCCTGACAGGTCCAGGCAAAATCCCTGGACTTCCAAGTCACTCCTCTGAGTTTTCTTAGCACGTGAAGCATTGCTAATTTAAATCCCAGCACTGTGGCTGCAGAGGTGACCTTCCTAAAGCTTGAGCAAACAAAACCAGGGGCATCTATTTGCTTTCTGGGGTGCTGGGTTAAGTTCAAGGAGCTGGGAGGTTTATGTGTATCACAAGGACAGACAAGCCCAGTAGAGACTGTGGGGCTTTTTTAGTGTGGTTTTTTTTTTCCTCCTGTCTTGTCTGGCACCTCAGTGCTGTGGAGAGGAGGGGCAGAGGAACAGTCTGATGAATATTGTAAGGAATGTGCAACTTCCAGCTGCATGTACTGGTGACAGTGGTCTTGGAGCAATGTGGGAACATCCTGCATTTATCCTGGGATATTCAGAGATGGGGGGTTTATCCTCAAAACAACAACTTGTGGGGAGACACACACAACCTTCCATCCACCCCTGCCATCCCTCCTTCCCTTCAGAGAGGCTAAAACCAGGCATGGCAGAGCACTGCCAGGCACTCCATCCTCTTGGGTTGCTTTGTTTGTGCTTTTAAATCAGGTGCCTTTTGCTCTGGAGCTTTTTAGCTGTCTTATTTTGTGTTTTGCTAGTTATTTATTTAAAATTGCAGACAGTCACTTGGCAGTGGAATGGATGGCAGGGCTGCAGGGGGCACTCTTAGCCTACCCAGAAAAGCCTGACTGGGGACCACCAGGCTGGGGACAGCAAGGGACCACCAGGCCACTCCAGCAGGCATTGCCATGCAGGGTGATAGCCCCAGGCCCGTGGAGGTGGGAGGCTTTGCAGGGTGAACATCTTCTCTATTGTTTCACATGCTCCTGAGCCACTTTCCAGCCCTGCAGCTGATGTTTTCCCCAACCTGCTTCCTCCTGTGCTTGCTTTTTTATTTTTTTCCAATTGCCTGGGAAGGAGAAAAATTAATAAATAGATATACACACACACACACAAAATATGTGTGTGCATATATTTATTATGCACACACATATGTATATTACATATACACACACAGTATATGTGTCTATCTATATATGTACACACACTGTATGTATCACCCCAAATACATATATTGTGCCAGTACGTATTTCCAAAAATATACATAATACATGTGTATTGGATATATTTCCCCAAATTAATATTTCCAGGTTTTGAGCTTTTTCAAGGAACCCTGTCTCGCTTTTCAAACAGCCCCACAGAAGGTGTTAATGACACTGGAAAACAGCAAAACAAGGGAGCTGGGTGGTTTGAATAGTGGATTTTTAAAGCTGTTATGCCTGTGCTGCTCAGCACTGGCAGTCCAGGGAATCCTGTCCTGGTTGCCTTTGGACTTTTTGATATTTTTATTTATGGGCCCACCACTTAAATGCTCAGACTTGCCCTGCACCATCATTTGTGTTCCTACAACAGCCTGTAGGAACTTTTTAATTTTGGACTTTGAGGATATTGAGTTCTAATTCTTGGGCTGGAGAAAGTGGTGTTTAATTTTCTCTGTAGGGGAGTCAGGGACTCTCTGGTTAACAGCTCAACAGTCTTCTGCCTGCAAAATCAATGTCTTCTAGTTCCACCAGCCTTAGGTGCTGCCCACCTTCCACCCCAGCCCCAGAGGCTTTGCTGGGATGTGTGATGCTGGTTCAGATCGTGTCCTGCCACGTTCTGCTGGAGGTTTTGGCCTCTCTTGCACCCTCCTGGATTTATTTATTTTTTTTTCTGAGACCCTATAGGTGTTATTTTCTTCAGAGGGAGAGCTGTTCAATTATAGGGGCTGCTTCTGGGCTAGGTGTGAAGATTTAGCTTTTGTGGGTGTGTTTTTTTCCCCCATTTTTGTTCTTTATTGGATTCTACTCTTATCTTTACTACCAAGAAAAATAACAAAAGATAAATGGTCCTTAGTTCTTTCCAAAGAGCCATAGTTAGGGGAGGAGAGACAAAGGGATTGCTATCCCATGAAGGCTGCTAATTTTTGCTACCAAATTGTGGGCCTTTTATGGCAAGACTTTTTTTTTTTGTCTTTTTTTTTTTTTTTTTCAAAAGGAACTCCTAGATGTGGCAAGCTGAATTGGAGATCTGTGAAAGGCCACATTTTCACAGATTGGAGCCCTGGCAATTTCTGAAAATTGGACTCCTTTAAAAATCTATCACATTAGATCCACGCAGCCTTCATTGGAAGTTCCAATTAACTGTTTGTTTCAGAGCCTCCTCTTCCCATCCTCCTTCCCCCTGTCTGCACCAACTGCATTAATATTAAAAATAAGGCTGTTTTGCAGCTCTTGTAGAACATTTTGAGGAGATGTATGTTTTATTTTCCTCAAAGGGAGAATGGTTAGCTTTAGAAAAAGACTTTTTAGAAGATTCCTACCCAACCAAAGGCAACCTGAGGGATAGATACAGTCAAGAGTCTGCTTAGGGTTTGGCATAATTGATGCTTTACCACCAAAGGATGCAGTTGTTGGAGTTGCACCTCAGGTAGTGTGTTTTGGGGATGGAGTTGTTTCTTTTTTTCTATGTAAAATAGATCTGAGAACTTATCATGTGGTCTGTATCTGTAATTTCTCTTAAATTTGCCATAGCTGTCACTTCAACCCCTCCCCTGCCACTTAGCTGTGGTAACCCTCCAAATTCAGAGCGAGATCAGGGGCCAGCACTGTGTGTGGAAGGTGTTTTATTGTCCCTCTTGCCTTTCACCTGTAGGAACTGCAGTCAAAGACGTTGCATAAAGCTGTTAAATCACAAAATTATTATCAATTGAGAGACTGGACTTCAGTTTGACTAAAGAAGCAGTGAGCAGAAAAGCAACTGAAAGGTATTCCAGGGCAGGGAACAGGTTATCAGGTGCATTTATCTCCATATTCTGACTTTCCTGTGAAGAAAGTAACGCTGCTTCTTGCAAAGACCTTTGGGGGTGGGTGTCTCTTTTAATTTTAACTCCTTTGCTGACTATTTTCTGCGTCCTGACAAAGACGTGGCATTTATTGCATCTGGCAAAACAAGTGTCTGGGATTGATTAGGAGGAAACAGATCTATTCCCTCTGATGGAGGGTAAAAGTGAAGACAGGCAGTGGGACAAGACTTTGGAGTCGTGTCTCTTCTAGGAGGAGAAAAATCTCTGAAGGGAGATGCAGTGGATAAAGTGGCAGAGATATTTTTTTTTAAAGGCAGCCTTTATGAAGTTAATTTTATAAGATGATGCCTTTCACTTCTTCTGACCTATTATAATAAAGTGTAGTTATCAGAATGGGCTTTTCATTTCCCATTATAAAGGACACGGTGGTATAATGAATCCTTCTGCCAGACATGCTTGCTGTTCACACCTTTCTCCCAGTAATGGAGTCTACATGACTGGAGACAATTTCTCCTTCCCAGAGTAACAGTGCCCTGTTGAAACCGTGGAAATCTTTGCTACTGAAAGGCAGAGGAGGAAAAAAATTAGTCCCTTCATAAACATGTGAGTTTGTTCAGCAAGTGCTGGGCAGAATTAATTAGAACATTCAATGCAAACAGCCCTGGGATGTCCAGTGCTGTCAGGATTTCTGGATGAACAGTGATGCTTTCACTTTTAAAACCCTTCATGTGCTGGAAATGTCTCAAAACCCGTTGCTGCTCCCTTTCAGCAGCTTAAAATTTTTCCTCCATGTTGCAGATGGGTGTGGGGAGAGCTGCAGAAGTCACCATGAACATCTCCCTGTGGTGTAAGGGCCTGCGGGGGGTAGGACAGGGGCTGCACAGCTGCAGCAGGGGAAGGTGAAGGTGGTGGATGACATTTGGGAGAAGCCAGGAGACATCTGAGACATCTGACCTAGGACAGATCTACTGATGCAATAAGGTGGCAGAAGGAACAGGCAGCCCAGGGTACCCTGCTTGCGAGCCTGGGCATGAAAAGGATGGCCAAAAATGAGTCTTGTTGAAGCAGAAAGCCCCTGGGGAAGAAGGTGACATTGGTGGGCACCTGCATACAGCCATCAGGGGGTTGGATCCCAGCTTCCTGGCTTCCCCTGGGAATTAGGACATTGGTGCTAGACTGTGGAACATGTGTCTCACCTAGAGGCATATGTTCAGGTGGAAACCTGTCAGATACAGTATTAGGAGCAAGAACTGTCTCGTTCCCCCTTTGAGCAGTAATGATGCCTCTGAGCTGGGTTTGGTGCCGGGTGGGGTCACCATATCGTGTTCTCCAGGAAACAGATGGGTGGTTTAAAAGAGCGACCCACCTTTTGAGATCTCCAAAGCCATTCCCAGGCTCCTTCTCCAGGCCATTGAGTACCACAGGTTACAGACACTTCATGGTGTGGTGGTTGGCATCCGAACCACCTTCAGCACACGGGAGGATTCCTGTGCCAGCAGCACTTCTGCCTTGTTTTGGTCTATCCTTGGGGATAATAATGTCTGGTTCCCATTTTAAAGGTGGCTTTCCATGGTGCAGGCCCACACCAGGAGCACTGCAGGGCTGTGTGCACGGAAGAAGCATCAGTGAGGTGGTTCAGGGCCCATCCTCAGGAGGTGGAAACGCTCGCGGTGTCCGATGATGCCGCAGACGATGTGGCACTTGTGTTAATGCTGGATTCCAGCCTCTCATTAGAATGCAAGGTCTGTGCTGGGCTGCTGAGTGTCTGAGGAGGAGCATGTCTGGTGTGAGGGGCTCAGGATGCTGCTCTGGAGTGAAGCTTCGCACCCCGGGGTGGCTCTGCCCCTCTCACCCATGGGCTGTGCAGGCCCTGTCCGCCCACATTATTTAAAATTCTTACAAAAATTGCATCTCTGGGTGTATTTTCTTGTTTTGTTGATGGCTCCCTCCTCCCTGGCTGAAGAACTTGGCCCCACTGGTTGCTTTTAGTGCTTTTTGGTGTACAAGGGGAACACAAGGTGTGGATCTGTTGGAGCGAGTCCAGAGGAGTTGATCAGAGGGCTGGAGCTCCTCTGCTCCAGGGGAAGGCTGAGGGGGTTGAGGCTGTGCAACCTGGAGAAGAGAAGGCTCTGAGGACACCTTAGAGCCCCTTCCAGTACCTAAAGGGGCTCCAAGAGAGCTGGAGAGAGACTTTGGACAAGGGCCTGATGTGGCAGGACAAAGGGGAAGCTGAAGGAGGGCAGGTCTAGATAAGCTATGTGGAAGAAATTCCTCCCTGTGAGGGTGGTGAGGCCCTGGCACAGGTTGCCCAGAGAGGTAGTGGACTTACCATCCCTGGAAGTGTTCAAGAGTTGGACAGGGCTTGGAGCAACCTGGGACAGTGGAAGGTGTCCCTGCCCATGGCAGGAGGTTGGAGTTAGGTGATCTTTGGGGTTCCTTCCAACCCAAACCATTCCACAGTGTTTCTTTCCTGGTACATTTTCCCCCGCTCTGCAGCATCCCTGGCACTGTCTCCTCCCTGCAGCCTTCCAGCAGGCTCAGGGCTGGTGTTTCCAGCAGGTCCTGGCTGCAGTGCAGCAGTTGGGCTGCTGTGATCTTCCCTGTGATCCCACTGCATAGCTTGGCTCTCTTCCCACCCTTGGTCTCTGTTAGCATCCCCTTCCCTCCTTTGCTGGGGCTCTTGGAAGATTTAAGTCTTCCCTGAACCACCCCCTGGCATCTGCTCTTCCACACCTTTGGATTGTGTGCAACCTGGATCTCCTGCACAGCCCAGCCCAGGTACATCCTTAAAGCCTGGCTTAGCCCAGAGGATTTACCAATCCTTTGTGTTTCCATGTCCAAATTGCAGTGCCAGGGAGTGTTGCACAGGGTGATGCAAGTGCTTTTCTGGGCAGCAGCTTGCAGATGTGTGCACCAGCATCACAAGCTGAGAGCTCCAGGTGGGAATAAAGGGCTCTGCTGGGCTGATTTTTTTTTTCCCTTTACTCTCTCAAAGATCATAAATTAAACTTTTTTTTTTTTTCTTTTTTGGTCTTTCTTCAAGTCTTTTCCTTGTGTGCTGGAAACCCAAACACAGCAGTGCCAACACTGAATATCTGTTGATATTCAGAGACCAAAAATGTAACTGGCCACTTTAATTTGGCCACTCTCCAAAGCGAGCCATGGGGTGGGGGAGAGTGAAATAGGTTTTCAGTGCTGTTTTTCAGTTTGAATCATAAAGGTGTTTAACATAGATAAGGAAATGTTTAACTCTGTGTTATCTTGGCGAGGTTGCTTTAAAAGGTGGATCTTCCCAAGAGCAGAAGGAAGATTTTTCAGCATATCTCTTTCCCTGGTTTGAATATTCATTGCATAGTTGATTTTTATATTTTTTCCCCTTTTCTGCTCTCCACATACTCCATACCCACAGGTCCCTTTTCTGCTCACCCAAAACCTCTGCTGAGGAGTTTTCAGTTGCCTGCCTTGCTCAGTCCAGGTGCCCATTGCAAATGAAAGGGAGTTTCTGGGCTGCTTCCTCCCAACTCCTGCCAGGGCACCCACCTGAACCTCCTGAAGGAACTCAGTTTTACACACAGATTCCATTATTCATCAGTGTGAAGGGGCTCAGGGAGGGGGAGTGAGGTGGGAAAGGGAATGTCTTATTCAAGTTGGGGTTTGCTTTGGGGTTTTTTGTCTTTTTTCGGTGCCCAGTGGGACTGGCACATGTGTGTGCAGACATGTGGGCTGCTTCTCCTCCCAGGAAGCAACAAACCAAAACCTGCTTGTGCTGTCTTCTGTAAATAGCCCATTCAATGCTGTTAGTATTATAAGGTCTCCTTTTGTCTGAGTTGTTAAGAGTATGTGTGCCTCTGTGTACAAGGAAGGAAAAGCATCATTTTTTTTGCCTTATGTTGTACCCAGTTCTTGTTCACTCTCAAGATTGGTCCCTTGGCCACTGAGTCTGTTTTTGAGTCTGGCAGCCATTGCAGAATCTACAGCACTGAAGTTACACTGGACTAACTTTTGAGCTTGTGTCTCAGCCTTTAAGTCAAGGTGCAGTCAAGATGATTATTTTCTTGATCATAAAATTCATGTGTCTGTTGCATTTCTTAACTACAGCTCCTGCACGGTGCTGTTGACCCATCCACCTTCCTGTCTTTCACTACCATGTGCATGTGGGTATTTTTCAGTCTCACTTCTTGAGAAGGTCCTGAACAAGCCTCTAATGAATCACAGTTTTCTCCTCAGGATGACATCGTGTCCTTTATTTGCATCTCTGTTTGCATCATTTTTTTTTTTTTTAACCTCAAGCCTGCTGCAGCCTTTCCCCCCTCTTCTCATCCAGTGGGTTTTCAGCCTTGGGATATGATTGCAATTAAGGACCTTCCATTGCCACAGTCTCTCACCTCCCCTGGGGCAGCCCCTGTGCCAAAGGCCTTTGAACCGTGTTGGCTTCTGCAGCTGGTGGCACCAGGAGCAGTTCTGTCTGCACGTTGTTTTTCCTGAAGAAACCAAGCTAAGGCAGAGCAGGATGACCATCTGTCTTCTCACCTCTCTTCCCTCCTCCCCCAGCAGCATCCTGAGCACTTCCAGGCATCTGGCAGAGGACAGGAGACCTTAAATTTGAGAGCTTGGTGCAATTAAGCACAGGAAGAAGCTCCTGAGCCTTGCCCTCTCAGGAAGGTGCTGTTGTGACCTTGACCCTTATCAGACATCCAGGAGTTCACATAAACTGCCCTCGAAGATGGGACATTTTTTTCTGACCAAGTTCCCATTTATCAGATGCCAGGGAAGCTGACCCTGGGAAAGCCACCTCCTTTGTTCTGCTTCTGTTCTGCTGCCCATCAGTGGTCCGTGCACATCAGGCTCTCCCCCTGGTCTCTGGGCCTTGCCCAAGGATGTTTGGTGGACAGGTTTGGTCCCTCTTCAGCCCATCCTTCTTTTTTTTTTAAATTTCCTTGTGGAAACTCGCATGGAAAAGCAACAATGATGACTTTTCCAAGACCAGGAGTGCCAATCTCAGCACCTCAACAGGCTGAGCCTGACCACAAGCAGCACTGGCAGGATTTGTGCCAAAACTTGCTGTCCAAATTCCATTGTCAGGGGGGCTGCATGACCCCTCTTTGGTTCTCTTTAACCCAGTTCCTGTTCTCCCCACCCTTTGATGCTGCTGCCATGACAGCAACTGAAGGGTTAAAAGAGTCTGGGGGGCGAGGGGGTGGGGACAAGGTATTTCAGATGCTCATTACTCACTGCCAACTTCCCCCAAAATCATATTAATTTCACGCTGTCACGCAGGACTGCGCTGTCTCCCTCGTCAGCATCCGGGAGGGTGACGGGGATGGGGGGAGTGCAGGTCCCCCCCTCCTCACCACGGGTGTGCTTTGCAAAGCTCATTGGTGGCCTCTTTCCTGGCTGAGGTACCGACCCAGTGGGGCTGGCACTGGGCTGGGGCTGCTCACCTTGCCGGGGGATCTGGGGAACCGCCGTGCGCTGCCTCCCGAGGATCATTTTCCACCCCGCTGCTTGTGCAAAAACCCCATGAAATTAGGTCTGCTGCAGCAGGGAGGTCTGGAGGAGGGAAGGAGGGAGGCAGGGGAGCTGCCAGCCTGCCCTGCCCTACCTGTGGGCAGCCAGGGTGCTGCTTGAAAGTTGGTCTTTAACCACTTGCCTCCCTTTGTGTTTTTTAATGCAGCTGAGCACAGCCCGACTCTGCCTGCAGAGATCGAGCTGCCATTGCCTCCTCTCTCACTTCTCCCCTTCTCCCCCTCTTTGGCTCTTTGCTTGCTGTGTCTGCCAGAGCTGTCACCTCTGCAGGGACTTCTTGCCGTCAGCTGGGACTCTGACAGCTCCCACACAAGCTTAGCATTCCCAAGCCCATCCCAGCTGCAAGCTCACTCTCTGGCTGCAGGCATTCTGCTCTGTCCCCAACCATTTTTATTATTGTTATCCCTAGAACCTGACTCACTTTTTTTTTTCCCCCACGTGTGTGCTTGTATTTTTTTGTGTTTTGGAACTGGAAGGATCATCCCCTCCCTTTTTCTTTCATCATGTAGCCTGTGGCCGCACTTCTTGGAGCACTTGGCGAAATCCAGAGCAGCAGCTCGGGGCTCCCTGTGTTTGCAGAGCTGGGAAGGAAATGGTACATTAAGAGACACAGCTCTCCCCACAGCAGAGAGCTGGTGGCTTGTTTGAGGCTAAAAAGCTTTGGAATAAACCTTGGAAGAGGAGGGAAGAGGAGATTCATGAGCCCCAAGGGTTCTGTGGCTCTCGTGCCCACAGAGCTCTGGGCCCGTGGGAGTGGAGGATGAGAACAGCAGCCTCTGGTACCTCCAGCTGTGTGCTGGGACTTATCAATGCTTTGGAAACATTAGGGAATCTATCATACTCCATTTCATTAATCAACTGTGCTCGTGCTTTTCTGGCTCTTGTTCCTTTCTGAGGTCCCATCTTGCTTGGAAAGGTTATCCTCTGATGTGTGAACTGAAAGCAGGCTCCTCCTACACAGACACATCCCTTGGGAACATCAGCATCTCCGTGCTGCACTTCCCCCACCTTGGCATTGACTTTTAGGAGCAGAGAGTGCTGCAGGAAAGCTCTTTGAACCTCCTTTTGCAGGGCTAAAGTACCACCCCAGCAGTTGGCTGTCACCTGGCACTGTGTGTGTGACCAGCCCATGTCCTGGCATTGGCTTTTACCCTTTCCCACGTAGGGGATCTTCCACCAGAAGCAGAGATGTTCCTTCTGAGGGGTATGTGGGGTGTTGTGGCCATTCCAAGGCAGACAGGTGATGGTGGAGGTGGTTTCCTGAGCCCTGTTGCTTGATATCCATGCAAGAATCAGAGGAAAGCTCTTAACTTGGCAAGTTCCTCTATTCAAGCCAAGCATCTCTTTTCCAGGTGAGAATGCTCTCACCTCTTTGGCTCCTTCAGTATGGACATGGCAGCTTGTGTACCAGCTTGAAGAGCTGTACATGTTTAGCCTTTAAAAATTAGGATCATCTGTTGAAAGCCTCTGACCTGGAAGCCTCACAGCAAGAAGAGGTGGAGATCCCAATTTCCTGCAAGCTGAGTGTCTGTTGGAAATGCCCCCTCTGGAGAGGGCAAACTCTGACCCATTTGGACCCCGGGCAGCCCCAGCAGGTGATTTTTAGGTGTGTCATTACCTCTCTTCTCCCCTCCCAGCATCCATGGGTACATTACAGCTCGTTCAGGTTGGCTGGTGAGGCATTGCCAGCAGATGCAGAACGATGTGGTTTCTGTTCCTCCTCTGGAGCCCCTCGTTTCTGCCTCACGTTCCCCTTCTCAGCCTGCAGCTGCCACACGGCTCTGACAGCATCTGTCAGCCAGGTACAAGTGTCTGCTCCTGCCTGCCATCGATTGTGAACACCCAGGGCGCTGGGATGAGCCTTCCCAGAGGTTTTGAGGGAGCAGTGGAAGGGGGATGATGGGCAGAGCTCACACCCTGCCATGCAGACACCCTGCTCAGCGTTCGGTGCTGCCTTTGACCCGTCCTGCCCAGCTCTGCCTTTATTTGCATCTTTCTGGCTCCCACCAGAGAGCAGAGCTGTAAAACGCTCAGGCTGTGCATTTGTTGGATGGTTTAATTTATGGGAGAAGCTCTGAGTTGGGAGGGGGCAGTCAGGGCTGGGGCAGGGGGATGGGGAGCACTGAAGCAGATGCCTCTCCTCGTCAAAATCCGTTTATTAAATTAGCAGGGTTGTATCAACAGGGCTCAGGGCTGCTGGTGTTTGTGTACTGATACAGTGATTCTGGGCGAGGACAAGGTTTGAAACTGAAGGAGGGTCGATTTAGACCAGATAAAAGGAAGAAGTTTTTTACTAGAAGGGTGGTGAGGCACTGGCATGGATTGCCCAGAGGAGCTGTGGGTGCTTCCTCCCTGGAAGCATTCAAGGTCAAGTGGACAGGACTCTGAACAACCTGATCTAGTGGAAGGTGTCCCTGCTTATGGCAGGGGAGTTGGGTTAGATGATCTTTAAAGGTCCCTCTCAACCCAAACCATTCTGATTCTATGACAGTGCAGGGAGGTTTGTCCCACCTCTGGACATCTCCCTTCACAGGGGGATGTGAGTGGTTCACTCTGTGCCTGGCAAAGGTCCATTCCCACAGGGAGGATCTGCCTCTGGGAAGTGTGTGCCTGGCTCTAGAGCAGCTCCCATGAACATGGGCTTCTGCTTCCCTGCCCCTGGACACGCACACTCCTGCTTCCTCTCAATCACAGTTGTCACAGTGCAGCCCTGCTGCACAGAAAATGCTCTTCTGTGCTAAGACATAAATAAGGAAACAAATTAGAAACCCAAACCCAACAGGCAGTTACTGCCACTGCAGTTTTCTTTGTCCAAAAGGTCCTGTGGGTGGATCAACCAGAGTTGGCGACTTCCATCCTGGCCTCTGCCTCTCTTTGCTGGTTGTGGTGGTGCAAATAGTCTGCTGTAGGTGACCTTGCCTTGGCAGGGGAGTTGGACTTGGTGATCTCCAGAGACCCCTTCCAACCTTTCTTTGATTCTGTGAAATCTCTCTCCTCGTGATCCAGCACTTTGTGAGGTGGGTGGGTGGATACTGATGAGCTTTCCACAGAAACAGAGCGGGAACATCGCTGTTGAATCCCGTGATGGCTCAGGTAATGATTGCACCCTACCATCACTCCCTGTCCTCCTGTCTTTTGGGAGTTTTCCACATGATCTCTAAAGGTGAGTCCTGCTGTATAAAGCAGCCTCTGAGCTTTAGCAGGTGGTGTGGTTGTGTCAGGTTGGGAAGGAGTTGACTGAAGGACTGGGCACACCGGGAGCAGGAAGAGAGCCACCATTGCAGCTCGGGTAACAGCCGCACCTGCAGTTTGGGAACAGGATGGGTGAGCTGGGCCATTATCAGTGTAAAACAGTACATCTAGAAGTACCCCTCTGTTCACACTGCTTTTACAGTGAGGAAATCTGCTGTTGTGCTGTGGGTCACGTCTCTGGAGGGGACAGTGCCGGCCAGGGGAGCACAGTGGTGTGGTGGCTCCCAGCCCTGCCTCACCAACGAGCTGCTCTGTGCCCGGATCTCATGCTTTGCCTTGTTCTGATGCCTGGCAGACATCAGATGTGGTCAACCTGGGCTCTTCAGAGACAGCCCTGCCCTCAGGAGATCTCACCATCCTCCTTGTGTCTGAGTCACCAGAACAGCTCCCGCGTTCCCGGTGCGTTTGTGTGCATTTGATCTTCCCTACGTGTTTCTCTGTTCCTCTGATGAAAATAATTAATCAGGTTATTTTTCTAAGTCATCCTGCAGCTTTACAGGGACAAGACTTAAATAAGGATTCTCTTTAAAGCAGAGCTATGTTAAAATAGCTGTCTGCCTATAAATATCTCATTGCTTCTATATTTATTCTCCTCCAGCTCAGTGCAGGAGGTTCTACAGTTGAATATGAGATATATATATATATGTATATATAATGGGGCTGATGCAGCTGGTATCTTAACAGCAAGGCTGCCTTCTCTAAAGGATGCCCTGAGTACACCTCTGTGGGTCCATGAGGCATGGCTAAATCCTCCTCCTGTGTTTCCTGCTTTGCTAGTTGTACAAATTTCCTCTTGTCTTTGAAACGAGCTGACTCACAGGAATCCTACAGGAGCAGAGATTTGCACCAGACCCTCCTGTGAGCACTATTTTTAGCATAACTTGTTTTTGACCAGAGCTGCACTCTGATCAGGATTTTCAAAAGAGCCCGGGAGAGATAAATCCCCAAATCTCAGCACTGTTGGAGCTGCGGGTTCCTTTGAAATCCTGACCTGCTGGTGATCAGGGCAGTGACTTGGTGGCTCCTAAATGCTGGTCCTGCAAGGTGCTGTGTGTGGGGAGAATTGTGGCTTAGGAGTGTGAGCTCTGCAAAAGGCTTTGCAGGTGTTTGAGGCTCTGGTTGAAGTCCATGCAAGGATTGAGATTTCGTGAGGTTTGGGATATAAGGGTCATTACTTCTGTCATTTTTACATCTCAGGCAGAGCCGCCGCGGGAGGGTGGTTTGGTCCTGGTATGGTCTGTGGAGGTGGGGGAAGACATCCTTTTTCAGTTGTCCTAATAGAGGTGGTGCTTCCTCCAACAGACTTGAATGTCTTTTGTCTCCCCCAGAAAAAAAAATAATTACAATGGGATTAAGAAGAGAACCATTGGTTAGATGAAATCAGAGAATCTGAGAGTGGCCAGGGCCCAGGCAGGGCTGGCCCATGGCAGCAGAGGAGAGCAGAGCCCTGCTGTGACAGGACCAGCTCAGAGCTCTGTGAGGTTGCAAAAGAGGGGAGAAGCAGCAGCAAAACCTGAATAATATTAGAGTGGGATTTTCAAGCTCTCTCCTGGTTTCAGATGACTTCTTCAGTCACATATGTCCACCAGCAGTTATCTTTAAATCCTCTGAGTCACCAGCTCACACTCTTTTGGGATGACTTCAAGTCCCAGCTCCCTTTCAGAGTTCAAGTCCAGCAGTGCTGTTTAAATCTGGGTCTTCCTGAAGCTTATGGTGTTCCCTGTGCCAGCTCTGCACCTTCCCCCATGCCTTGGGAACTGGGTTGGAAGTTGTGAGCATTGAGATGGAGAATTTCACAAGGAAATCCGTTTGTGCTTTAACTAAACAGTGAATCATCATTGTCTTTAAAGCGTGGAAATAAATGAGGATAATAGGCCAGGTGTCTTGTGTGGGAGGTGTCAGCATGCTCAGCGAGTCCTGGGAGATTTTCCTTGGTCTCCACAACTCTAAAATAGGTTTATAAGAATAGATAGAGTAAAAAGAACTCCCCACCCCAATGGTAGACACTCTTCTATCAGCGAGAACCAGGAAACAAAGCAGGATAGATGTGAACAGATGTGACTCTGCCTGTGGGCAGGCAGAGGTAGGAACTGACCCTCAGAAGAGCTGGAATCTCACTTTACTGTCAGACCAGAAAGATGGGAACAAATCAGGAGGTGACTGAGCCCATCCCTCCATCCAAAAAGCGTGGGGAGGCTGCTGGGTGTTTCTCTGCACGTCCCACCTCCCGGTTCAGGGGCTCCAGGGCTGGCTCTCCTCCCCTCCACCGTCCCCACCTTTCCTTCTGCCACGCTGCCCCGTGAAATTCCAGCCTGGGAACCGGCTCTGTAGGACTAAATTACTGTGGCAGTCACACCATAGCAACTGTACCTGTCTGCCTCCACGAGCCGGGGAGCTGTGGAAAAGTAATCATGGACTGGGAGGAGCGGGGGGCCGAGGAGGGAAGGGAGGCTGCAAGGCAGCTCTGCCACTTCCTCCAGCACCACAAATCTCTGCTGTCCAGGGAAGAGAAAGGCCCCTTTTAACACCAGCCTTTAAAGCAAATCTCTTTAAGGATTAAATGCGGCAAAATTAAGAAACCAAACCTGGTTGCAGCACCTGGTTAGAAATGACTTAAGTGGAGGGATATTAAAATTGTAAGGCTTGCTGCTGTGCTGGTGATGGAGGATTTAAAAAATAATAATTACTGTTGTGGGTTTTTTTTTCCTTTTTGCTTGATTTTCAGGATTGGTTTCTCTCTGTTTAGCGTGCAGCCTAATTGCGTAATTACACGATAGACTGGAGTAGAATTTAGTGCCTGTAATACCAGTTATAAAGAAGAGCCCTAATTATGTATATCTTCTCAGGTAAATAATACATCAGGGGCATGGAGTGGCCTAATTACTGTTCTGAAAACCTGCCTAATGACTAATTTACTTGGAATTTCAGAAAGCTTTTGATAAGGTCCCTCATAAGCAACTGTTAAGGAAAATAAATCGAGAAGGGGTAAAATGTTTTGCTGTGTTTTTAAACGAGCCATTTAAGCGACGGGAAGCAGCCACTGCCTCCTGGTCCTGCATCCTGAGGAGAGGGAAGGTCCCACAGCTACCTGTTGGTCTGGGGCCAAAGCTGTCGTGTTTCTGATCCCACTTTGCTGTGAGTTCCAAGGGAGACTCCTACCAAGGTCCACTAAAAATGGGCTTTGATATCAACAGGAGTCTTGTGGATAAATTCACAGCTCCTTGGAAGAAGCTTGTCCATGTCCACACAGTCTCTGGCACTGGTTGTGGTGTTGAGCATGTAAATAATTTTTGAAGATCTGTGCCAAAAATCCAATGAATTCAAAGGCAGCTGAACTTTACTTATTTGTCTACAGGCAGGTATAGGAAGCAAGGACAATCCAAAAGCTGGACCAGCTTCTCCAGGGCTGGTTTCTGGGTGGATCTTGTGGCCTTCCTCCATTTGCTGGAACTGGGACCAGCACTGCTGTTACTCCATAGAATGTGAGAGGCACATCAGGGAGAGGTGGCTGTGAAGCTTGAATCACAGCCCCCCACTTTGCTTTTGGGTCTCTTCTGAGAGAAAGCACAGCCTTGTATTTCCAAGTGGAGGAGCCACAGAGGGGATTAGCACCGAAGGGTCCTTGGAGCAGCCACTGCAGGGATAAAGCTGGAGGATCTTTGTGCCTCACCAGCGACATGCTAATTGGCTTTTCTTCCCAACAAACTCTGCAAATGATGCTCTTTAAGTTGCTGGCAAGATGAACAGTTGCTGTGACAGGTGTGCCGAAAGCACCGTCTGGATGCAATTAGAGAGAGCGTCCCGGAGACATCGGATGGAGCCGGGCACATCCCAGGGAGTCTGTCCTGATCCCCCTCCTCTGCCAGGGACAGGGCTGCTTTTGGAAAGCATTGGTCCCTTCCAGCTGAATTTTGGGGAGTTCAAGGTGGGAATTGGGCTGGTGTAGGACTCCTACAAGCTTGGTGGAAATAGAGAAACGGGGAAGGGTGTTATTTGTGCTGCAGTGGCAGAAAGGTGGAAAATTCCACTCTATGGCAAATCAGAGATTCTCCACATGGGACAGAGTGGCTTCACACTGACAGAGGGCAGGGTTAGATGGGATATTGGGAAGGAATCCTTCCCTGGGAGGGTGGAGAGGCCCTGGCACAGATTGCCCAGAGAAGCTGTGGCTGCCCCATCCCTGTGAATGTTCAAGGCCAGGCTGGACAGGGCTTGGAGCAACCTGGGATAGTGGAAGGTGTTCCTGCCCATGGCAGGGGATGGAGCAAGATGATCTTTAAGGTCCCTTCCAACCCAAACCATTCCATGAGTCTATGACAGGGTGGCCACCCAGGCTGGACACCCTGTGTCCCACCACCACAGCCCTCAGCAACCTGCTTCCTGTGGGCCTTTCTCTGGCTCCAGTTCTCCCAGCAAAGAGAAATCCCTGAGTGACTTCTCTCTCTTACAAGACCAGTTTACCCATTTGCAGCACTTCCAGCTTTCCTGCTGCTTTTGCCATGAGGCTTTTGCTTTCTCTCTTGTACCAAATTCATGTTACACAGGATATATTTTTTTTAAATCACAAGCCTCTCTGCAGCCTTCATGGATCGGTCGAAGTGTTGTATGTGTGTGTGAGGTGGGTAGGCAGCAGCTGTGGATTTGCAGGCAGTGAGCTGGAAAAATGGGAGAGGTGAGGTATTCCAAGAGCACCTGTATGGGGAGCAGGGGCTGGAAAGGGGCCTGGGGTCTCCCCATTTCCTCCCCAGCGTCATTACTGGCTACTGAGCTCCTTAGGGAGCTGCAGCATCTCTTAGTGGTCACTTCTGCCTTATCCATACCTGATGGTCATCACCAATCCTGGAGAGACCAATCCTGCCATTTCCGATTTTTGTGGGCCCTTCTGTCTGAGAAACCTTGTTTCAGAGAGACCCCTATCTCTGGGGAGATTTGGGAATCTCTCCCCGTCCCTTCACTTTGTTGTTTCACTGCCCTGTCAAGCACTTAAAGATTCCAGGGAATACATTGTAGGTGTTTTTTGGGAAGTATGACGTTGAATGCTGGCTGGGGTGAGGTTGCAGCACCCTGGGAAAGCAGCTGCCTCTGGAGGGGCTGTGTGACCCTTTCCTGCCATCACCCAACAGTGCAGGAGAGGGACAAGTGGGAATCACCCATATCCAGCTGAAAATACAGGATGCATTGGAACCATCATCATTATTCCACATGAGCTGAGGATACAGGCTTGAACAGCTCGGAAATCCTGTCACGATGAGGCTTCCCACAGCTCCAACCCAAAGCAGGCAGGGCTGTGCTTTGTTTGGGTGGTACCCCACTGCATCCATGAGTTTCAGCATGACCAGCAGCTCCTGCCTGGAAATGCTTGGTGCCAAAAGGAATGATTTGGGATGAAACACTGTGGCTGAACTCGGACAGTTGCCCTCGGTACTCGGCTTCCGTCAGTGTGGGTGAGCAGGAGGGAGCCTGGCTTTGGACCTGCCATAGGAGGCTCTGTGCAGCATGGACAGGTCTTCCTCACGAAACTGGGCTCAGAAAGGGGTCCGTCACTTGGAGCAGCCAAGCTCAGAGAGGATGACAGCACTTCTCCCAGCAGCACGAGGCTGGCACTGAAAAAGAGGAATCACATAAAGCAAAGCCAGGTTTTGCTGCAGCAGCAGATCAAGAGTCCTCCAAACAAAAGGCAATGCTCCTGGGCAAGGAGCAGAGGAAGCTGGAAAAACTGATGATCCATGTGGTAAAGAAGAAGGCACAGACATGGCTGTCCCCCTCCTGTGTCCCACTGGCTTTTCCTGGGGATTTTGCAGGTGGTTTGATTATCCAGCAGGTCTGTCCAGTGCCGGCGAGGAGTGGGAGTGAAGGAGCAGCTCTGCAGTGGGGACCTGCTTCCCGGTGTCACTTCATCCATGCAGCCATGGGCTGGGGGTCCACTGGGACACCTGCTGTGCTGCCAAGTCCCTCCACCCGTGGCTCTTCCAGAGCTGGAGGCAGCAGCAGTTGGACTTGACTCGGTGCATCCGGAGGCTCCGCTCCCGCCTTGCCCTCCTGCGCCTTCATTTGCTAATTTTCAGAGGTTACCGAGGAGACATTATTGATGATGATGATGATGGTAATAGGGGAGATAGGTGGCAGATTAATTCCTGAACTCTCTAACAGGATTTAAGCTAACAAGAGAGGAAGGCTTTTTTTTCCTCCCTCTTTCCTTTCCCTTCCTCCTTTCAGGTATTTCCTGTGCTGGGGATAACAACACCAAGGAGTGTTAAATTGGCTCTGAATGTCCACCCCTGGCTGTCCACATTCTTGTAACGATTTCATTAGCTTGAATTATCCACGTTATTTTCTTGTAATGGGATTAGCTGTACTGGAGTCAGCTGAAGTCCTGGAGCGGGAGGCGGGAGGGACCTTCCACTGCGTATTCCATTAACTCCCTCATGCAGGGGGTGGAACTGGCCATGGCTCAGCCCAGGGGCAAAACCATTTGCCAGGGTCCTGCGTTCCTAAAGGAGGAAGAAAGAAAAAGGAACATTATTATTTTTTTTTTCCTCCCCTTTATAATCAGCGAGTGGGTGCAGAGGCAGAGATCTGGCAAGGCCGTAATTTTCTGGGGGAGGGAAGGTCCTGTTTGGGGGCGAGGGGGGGAAAAATAATAAAATGAAGGTGACCATTGCAAAGCAATTGAGTGAGTTCTGCTGGGCTGACGTGTGGCTGCAGCCTGTTCCTGGGGCTGAGGCTGGGAAGAGAAGGATTTGTGTCTCTTTTGGACTCATCATCCCTGCCCAGAGCCATCTCTGATGAGCGGTCACGCTGCCTGGCTCGTTTGCCTGAGCTCTGTCCTAGGGCTGCCAGCAGTCACGAGGGGGGATTTAGGCAGTGGCAGGGCTTGGGAGGGGAAGGCAGTGAGAGGAGAGGAGGAGGAGGAGGAGGTGGTGGTGGTAGATGGCAAGCAACAAGAAGGTTGGCAGCCTTGCTGGAGGTTTTCAGGTTCAGTTTTTTCAACACGTTATTGCTGGTTTGTTTTTCTTGAAGGGATATAAAGGGGGATTTAGGATCCCCCCCCCCCATGCAGTGGGACCTCTGTACACATCTGCAGAAACCTAAGGGGGAGTTTTTTTGTTTGTTTTCCAAGAAGTTCTGTTCTCCTGGCAGTGGACAGTGGTTGGTCTCTCCAACCATGGTATGGATTCGTGGTGTCAGTTGTGCTTTCCCCTACAGAACTTGGCAACCCAGGAGTCTTTATTCAGCTCATGGCTTAGGGTGCACCAAGATCAAGCGTGATGAACACATCTGTGTGTTTGGGACTTGAAAATACCAATTAGGGATGGATAAATCTTGGCCTGACCCAAGGATCTTGTAGTTCAAGTGCTGCTATTTGAGACAGGGAAGGTGTTGCAATAGAGGGGTTGCTTCCCAGCTGGAGAGATGTTCACAACTTCTTAGGAAGAAATTCTTAGGAAGAAACTGTTCCCTGTGAGGGGGGTGAGGCCCTGGCACAGGTTGCCCAGAGTAGCTGGGGCTGCCTCATCCCTGGAAGTGTCCAAGATCAGGTTGGATGGAGCTCTGAGCAACCTGGGATAATGGAAGGGGGTCGGAATGAGACGAACTTTAACGTTTCTTCCAACCCAAACCATTCTGTGATTCCACATTTAACCTGATCCAGAGGTGCCTGTCCCATGAACAAGCATGTGTGAGTGGCTGTCACCACTGCCTGAGGCTGTGATGGGGCCAGACTTACACACTGGGAGCTGAGGGAGGGTGAGGAGAGATTTGGGAGCAGGGTCAGAAATTCAAACAAAACCCAGTGGGAGAGGAGGAACTCTGAAAAGAGGTAATGAAGTCAGTGGCAGAAGAGGATTGGTGTGCCTGGCAATCCTGGGGTGGAAGCACAGAGGATTTGGGGCTGTACCTGTCACAGGAGAGCAGTGATGGAAGGGGAGGGAGCTGCTGGGTGGAACTCGTGTGTCATGCTGGCATAGGAGGGAAGAGGGTTTCTGGAGATCACCTGTATCCCTGTCCTCCTCTGTCCTGTGTCTGCTGGGCTGTGTTGGTGAAGGATGTGCAGGCACCTTCTGGTGAACAGGCAAAGCCAAGTGAGCAGTGTGTTGTCTCCAAGCTGGAATGTGCTCTGTTTAATAGCAATATAATGTCCTATAATTAGCAGGCAAAGGACTTGCCTCCCAGCTGGCCTGTGCCAGAAGGATATAATTACAATCCCAAGGAGTGATGTTCCTCTGACCTGCAGCCAGCTTGCAGTGTACATCTTACAGCATGGAGGAGAAATCTACTTCTCCTCCCTCAGTTCAGCCAGGGAAGCGGGATGGCTGCGGCACCGCTGGAAGAGCTGCCAAAACATTGGGAAAGCAGCAATGCCATGCAGAAGTGCTGGGTCCCTTGTGGGTGGGAGGGAGGGGATGTCCCTTCTGGCATCTCTTGGAACATCCTGTGTCTCTGCTGAGCTTGGAATAGGCGCCTAGTCAACGGAGAGGCTGTGGCTGTTTTTATCCTGCAGCCCTGCAGATTGTTGCTCAGCCAGGGCCAGAACAGGCTTTTCCTGGTTTCCCAGTAAATCTGGATCAGCATAAAACAAAGGTTCTCGTTTAGGAAATAGTAGTTGCAGTGTTTGCTCAGGGCTGTCATCCCTTCCAGCCAACAGAGTGAAAATGTGCCAAGCCTGGGAGAGCGAGTGTAGGCGCGAGACGGAGTTGCCAGCCTGGCTGGCAGGATTCCTGCAGGGAGAGGGGAGCCCAGGCAGAGCCCCGTACCCAGACCCACCCCACACCTCTGCCCTCCCCTTCAGGCCCTGACCCCACTTGGGAATTCAGGGAGCAGCTGTTTGGACACCATTTTTCATGCTACGTGGGGAAGGAGGTGGTGGAGCCGCCGTGTGCATGGCAGGTCACCAGGGGCTTTCCAGTCCTGCCACCTCTGTGGGAAAATTCTTTGCTTTTGCCCTCTCCCTCTGCCCCAACCTGCCCGTATTAATTGTGAACAGCTCCATGGGGAGGTCATTCACACAAGAGATTTGGGTTTACCACCCACCTTGGCTGCACTCATTACAGGTGAGATTCAGCCCGGTGCGGGGCCACCAGGAACTGTGGGAGTGTCCTACCAGCAATCCAGCCCCAGTGGGTCTGATGGGGACAGGATTCACCAGGAAGGAGGTTGGGATCTTCTGCAAAGTTAAACCAGGCTGACTGTAAACCAGACAATGTCTCAAGATGGAAAGGACTTTGCTCCCACGACCACCAGATCCTTCAGCCCCAGGAGCACTTGGAGAAGGCATGGATGCTGGTGGGTGCAAATCCAGAAAGCACTCAGATTTCACACTCACACTGACTCCAGGAGCTTCCCTGTAAACCATCGTGCTTGGGGTGAGGAGCCTGGCATGGTGCTGTGCTCCACACCAGCAGCAGGGTTTGGTGCCAGCTCTTTCTGGTCTCTGTCCAGTTTGACAGGAAAGGCACATCAGCTCCCAGAGGAATCCCCACCCAGGGGCTGTGTGGGTTTTTTCCCTCCATCTGTGGCCCTTGGAGCTCTGTGCTGGAAGGGGAAGGAGCTGGCAGTGACACCAGGTCTGAGCTGCTGTGATCCCCCTGCCTCCCCAACCATCCCAACCCTGGAGAGGACATGTTTTCAAGCAGCTCAGTGGGGTCTCATGGAAGAGCTGCCTTCTTCCCTCCTGTTTCACTGTGCTCTGGCTTTACTTGGATGATGTGCTCCATCCCTTTTTCTTCTGCCATCCCCACCCCTGTGGCTTTGACTGTGGCGTGATCCATGCACAGCCATCCCGGAGCTGGAAGGCTGCGGCATGGATGCAGCTGGAGTGGGAACAAACACGTCAGCACCTGGCTTCCCTGGGTACTGCGGGGGGTAATTGGGTTCCCTCTGCCTCTCTCCCCCCAAAACCAGGGGAAATAATTGGAAAAGAGAGGTGTGAGTCTCTGCCTGGCACTGGAGAGGAGAACATTAAAGGCCGGAGCGCTCCACTTCATTCGCAGCTCCCGGGATGGTAATTGCTGTGTTGTGGTTTCTAATTAGCACCGCAGTGGGGGGGGACATCATTCTGCTCCACAACCCCAGTGGGGTCAGCCCTGTCTCCACTGTGCCCCTCGGCTTTCCTCACCCCCCCACTCTGCCTGTTCCCCAGATCCACCTCTCCGTGCTGGGTACCCCTGTCCTTCCCCCAAGCCGTCTGCCCGGGGAGATGCTCGTGGCCAGCCCAGCTCTGGATCAGATCCCCACCACCTCCACGTCTCCCAGCGTGGGTGGCTTGGACTGGTCTGAGCTGGGGAGGAAGGAAGAGCTAACTCTAACTTCTCCCACCTCTACCCAGGCTCGTGTGGGTCAGCACAGCTTCCCTGGGACCCTCAGCCTCGGGGTCCTGCTCCTGTGGGCACCTCCTTGCCCATCCTGTGTCAAAGGGACACGTGGTGTTTCAGCACACAGAGTGAGCGTTGTCTGAGGCTTCTCTTTGACCAAGCACTCTGGTCCTGTTCCTTTAATGAATACTCTGCTCCCTTGGCAATGCCCATGGTGTTTTCCACAGAGAAATAGGTTGAAGCAAGAGCTCCCCTGCCCATGCCTCCCATCTTTCCTAGCTAGGTGGTCATCTCCTTGGGCCACGAGCTCTCTCCTTACCTCATCCTTAACCCAACCGCGGCATTTGAGATGCTCCAGGGCTGCTCCGAGTAAGAGGAGCCACCTCTGCCACCTCGGGGGTCCCCGTCACCCCTACCCCCTTGCAGGAGGACCCTCCTGCTGCTGGAAACCCCCAGGGTGCTCCTGCTGCTCCCCGAGCAGAGCATCCCCACCAGCCGAGAGCGGGGTTTGTTTGTTTGTTTGCGCAGCTCCCGCTCGGAGGGAGCAGGAGGGAGAGAGGGAGGGAAAGCTCCGAGCAGGAGACGTGCAGATTCATTTCGAGGCTTCATAATGGTACATTTACACACCACGTTGCCTAAGGAAATTGGGTGGATGAATGCCTGGTCATGCTGCCAGTGCACCGGGTTAACTCCCAGGATTTAGCTTATATCATTTCACGAGAGCGTTTATGGCCTTTACTGTGTTTATTCCCAGGTGCTCTTTGGCACTGCTGTGTCCCAGGCTCCTTTTGTGTATGCACGCCTGTGTGTAGATTTTCAAATAAAATAACACATCTCTTCAGACCTGGGCCACATTAAATATTTATTGCCTGTAGTTTGTGCATATGTGTTTGATAAATGGGTGTGTGGGGAGGGGAGGAGAAGGGGAAGCGGGAGCTCGGCGGCAGAGAAAGCGTTGGCTTTGTCCTGGAATTTCTCCAGGGGATGGCACTGGAGAGGGTTGTCCAGCGAGTGCTGCCTTTGGGGCTGTTTTCAGGCTTTTTGGGCAAGGTGGGATCCCTGGTGGGATGGCTGAGTGCTCAAGACACAAGTTCTTTCTCTGGGGACAAGGTTGGGACAAGGTTCCTGTTGAGCACAGGTGCTGCCAGCTCTGCCCCACAGCAGGAACCCCCTTATCTCCCCATTCCTGGTTTTCCATTGACACTCAGAATGACTGAAATGCTTTCGGATCTGGAGGTTGTTGTGTAGGGCTTGGGTCTGCTGGATTTACCTGTTTCCTTTCAGCCAGCTTAAATAAAACCAGTTTATTCCAGCCCAGAGACTGGATGGGAAAGGCTGGTACCTGACTGAAGTGTTAGACCAAGGAAATTCAGCCTTAAAACTGATGCCCAGCATCCATGGAGCAGAGGGATGAAACCTTTGTGTCCCCAGACACCTCTGGGGATAAAGGAGTTATTCTGGAAAGACATTATGTGGGGCCATTCTCTCTCATGCCCATATCCTGTGCACTCCAGCCCCTCTCCAGAAGTGCAAATAAATCTGTTTTGGTGGAAATTTAGAGAAACCCCGTCTCCTGGTAACCTGGAGATGCTCTTTGCCCACCCTGAACAGGGCATGGCATGCAGGCTGGATCTCCTGAAGGGAGGAGAAGCACAGCAGTTATATAAAAGAAGTTTTTTGCTTTGTTAAGATTTGTGGCCAGTAAGGATGATCCTTGAAATCCAAGCTGAGTTTTTAGGTGTTAATAGGTGCTTTGGACATGGGGTTTACAGGGAAGCAGAGTGACTGCAGGATACCCGGACCCAGACTCACCTGAGACCACAGCAACGTGGGTCTGCATCCAGCACTGGTTCTTCCCTTGGTCTCACACTGTCTTTGCTTTTCCCTCTGATTGACAGCACCTTTGGAGAGCTGAAGACTGTCCGGCTGCCCAAGAAAATGGCAGGAACTGGATCCCACCGAGGCTTCGGGTTTGTGGATTTTGTCACCAAGCAGGATGCCAAGGTGAGCTGTGGTCCTTCCTCTCTGGCATCTTCCCTGCCAGGTCTTGGAGCAGATGAGGAAGGGAGCCTGGAGGCTCTGTCCTGCTGAGTTTTATCCCAGATTTGGAGCAGGCTGTTGCAATTCCCAACAAAGCTGCATTGAGGCTGAAACCACCAAACACACAGGCAACCACTGGAGGTTGTGTGACAGAAACCCCAGCCTAGGCCATGATGGGAATAAGTTTGGTGTAACTGATAAAATGGCTAAAAATTCTTGTAATATAGAAGGACAGGAGCTTATTTTTCAGATTTGTCAGCAGTAAGGTGAAAAAGGATGGTATTTACCCAACATCAACACATCAGGAAATCTCTCTACTTGTCCCATCTTCACCACCACCTTGGTTTTAGGGGAGTTTTGGATATTGTGGCTGTTCACTGATTTGTAAACTGCTCAAGGCTTGTGTTCATCGGTTCCTCTGTGTGTTTTGAGACCTCATGAACAGCCTTACCCTGGTGCTTTCATAGTGAGTGTACCAGAAGATCAGGAGTTGTGAATTGATCTAGTTCATTTATTTTTTTAAAGCTTTCCTGTGTGTTTAAGTTCCAGACTTGCAGCAGAAACAAGGGGATTGTAGCCTGCCTGATAATATCCTGCTCTTACCCTTTGCTAGAGGTTCCAGAGCAGGCTGGCTCAGGCATGAGCTCTGGTGCACTGGGCAGAAGAGGGTCCTTGTTCCTGCTGTGAGCTGCTCTGTGGGCACTCCCAGCACTGCAGCAGGGTGGATTTCATCCTGCTGTTGGTTCCTGGTGATTTGAGCAGTATCTGGAAGAGTGTGGTTGTAGGCACAAACCACGGGATGTTATTGCTGAAGGAAAGGGACCACGTGGCTCCACTGACTCCCCAAGACTCCAGATTTTCAAGACTGTGAGCAGAGATGAAGGAGAGAGGAGGGGGGAGCCAGCATAGCCTGTGTTTATGTTTTTAGACAGGATTCATTGATCCAGGATCACAAGGGACTATTAGATCATCCATTCCAGTCTGACCTCCCATATAACACAGTATATGGAGTTTCTTTGTTAGTCCTGTATTGATCCTAATTCAAACTTCCCTCTGCTCAGCTTTCATCCTCCCCTTGAGGACCCACTGGCTGGGCAGCCTGGGGTGCACTGAGCCCCCCAGGAACCTGGTTCCTCTTCCTGTTCCGTGAGCTGTGCCCGTGGTTCTCCTCAAAGTTCACCTCTGCCTCACTCACAGTTGTTCAGGCTTTATTCCTGGTTTTTGAATTAATCTTTTACTAAGGAAACTTTAGGCAGTTGATGGAAAGGTGCATAGAGGGACCTGACTGGTTTTTTATTGCTGCTCTGTTTGGGGGGGTGTGAGGCAGTGCTCACTTTTCTGATGGTTTCTGGAGGAAACAGGCACAGGCTCAGTGTTTGCCTCCCCTTTTGATCCCTTTTCATCCCAGTGGCTGATTCCAGCTGCACTGGAGAACTAGGAATCTTGAGTAGCAGGAAATCCATCTGTGGCTGGTGAGGGGAGTGAGCCAGGCAGGGCTCTGGATCAGGGCACTGCTCCCAAAGCTGCGGGATTTGAGCGTGCAGGGAACAAGTTGCCCTGTGGAAGAGCTCTCAGTGGGGTTTTCTTCTTTTCCAGCAAAGCAGCTCTTCTTCCTTCTCCTTCATATTTTTTTCTACCCTCATCTCTTTGAGGGATTTAATTGTCTCACAAGTGGCACATCAAGTACACTCCATTGGCCGTCTGGAAAAGGATGCACAGTGTATTGATGAATAGGATCCTGAATATTGTAAACACGGTCATAATTGGCTTAGAGTTTATTGCTTAGTGAAATGAGAGAGGAGGGGAGTGGGCCCAGAGACCTCTGAGCTGAATAGCTGTGACTGCCAGTGACGTTTTTTGCTCAGAGTGGTAATCTGGAAATCGCTTATAAGCATCTTATAAAACATGATGGGTTTGTAATAGAATAGTTGGGCTCCCTTTGTTGGGCATTTAAAGCCTGTGACCTCCCGTGTTTGTCTTTTTCTCTCAACAACCGCGGCTGCTGTGGGAGCGCACACAGAGATTTTCCAAAGCCAGGATGGGGATGTGGGGCTCCCCCTCCCAACTCACTGATGCTGTGCCTGCAGATCTTTCCCATCAGGCTTGGGTTTGTCTTCTCAGCCTCCCCTAATGCTCTGCCACCCGCTCGAGGAGAGCCAGCCCTCCCAAAGTGTTGTCCCAGGACGGGTGAACATCAGGCTGTGAGTCACCTTGGCAGCCAGGGAGGTGACATTCAGGCAGGGCACGGGATGCTGCTGGTGGCAGCACCTTCTGCCCGTCCTCTGCTCATCCTTCAGAGCCCCAGCCTCACTCCTGGCTTTCCCACGGTGATGTCTGTGGCCAGGGCTGTCTCTGGGGGCGTCTGACGGCTCCCAGGGTGATGGATGGACCTCAGCTGGGAGTGTTACACCACCATCAGATGGAATTAGCAGCCCTCTCTCTCCTGTGTCATGAACATTTACCAGATCCCAGCACACACACATGCGACACCCAGGAATAGGGAGGAACCCACAGCAGAGACAGCAGCGGGAGGGACAGAGTGATGTTCACAAAGAGGCTGATCCAGCCTTTGTTTTTAAACCTCCAGTGCCAGCTGGCCACTAGCTGGGAGTGCCTGGAAGGTGGGGATGAGCAGGGAAACTTTGATCCACTGGCAATAACAAAATAACTCCCTTTAAGGAAGCACTAACCATTCGCGTTTCCTGATGTTCCCTTTGCAGAATTGTTGTGGAATTGTTTTTATTTTTGAACTATTAGCTGGAAGCCGAGTTTCCACTTTTCTCCCCTGTTGATATAAAAATACATCTGGTCTCCAAATAGAAATTGCCCGTTTGGGAAAGACAGTCGACGCTTTAAAAATGCACACACACGGAAGGAAAAATCCTCGTGTGCAGCTGGCATTGCTGAGAGCATCCTCAGCTGGGACTGGTTCTTGCAAGGAAGGGATATTTATCAATCTCCTAATGTTGTTGACCCTTTGTCCCTCTAATGATTCCAGCCTGAAGGCTCTTCGGCTTGAGTATTTAATAGGGCAAGGGGGAATCTATAGGCAGAGCAGCCCTGTCCTCCAAATTAATACAGCAGTTGGGGTTGGAGCTGTCACACTAAGGGGTGACAGACACCATGGTCCAGTCTCTGATCTCTGCCTCTCCCTTGCCCTGGCACAGCAGGCTCTGCTCCAGAGCTCTGTCTGGCTCATCCCAACAGCCCGGGCTTCATCTGAGTTTATTTTGAAATTTCCTTTCTGAATCCCACAGATATTTTTCAGCTGCTGTTCCAGCCTTTCTCTGTTCACTTTTCCCTGCTCTGTCCACCTCTCCATCCACTTCCTGGGCTCTAGCCCTGCCCAAGCTGTACTTGGAGGTAGCGACGATATCCTGCCGTGCTGAGCCGGAATGTTGAGCTCAAACCAAACTCTGCAAAATCATATTCAAAAAAATGTTCAGAAATGAAATTCTTAAACATGCTCACATGCTGTTTTCTAAGGGGAGGAGACCACAGGTTTTTCATGCAACCCCTAAAAGCAAGAGGGGCCTGTGAGGAGGTTTGCCAGAGAGCTACAGCCTTCGACGTGGCCTGGCAGTGGGTGTGTTACCAAATGCAGCTTTAACAAAATCCTTTTTTGGCATTTAAAAAGGAACCTTCTGTGGCAAAGGCTCCCCTTTTCTTAAAGGTGTAGGAGGATGTGAGGCTGTGGGAATTAGAGGTCTCTTGAGTGGACACCACACCTCTCTTTATCCCTTGTTGGGGCACAGCTGCACAAACCTCTGGCTGTTCAGTGCTTGGGTCCTCAAAAGAAGTGTCCTGGGAAGGGAGATGCTCAGGTGGAGGAGCTGCACCCCAAAAATAGCTCCTGCTTCCAGCCCCACTTTCTGTGAAAGCCAGCCTGCTTGTCCTCGTTTCATATTTCTCACCTAATTAAAATATATTTTTTCCCTCCCTATCTTTTCATTTGGAACAGCAGCAGTGGCAAATTTCTTCCTCTCGCTGGAAGATTTCCAGCAGTGTGGATGTATGGGAATGGCATTTCTCCCCTTCATCTCTTTGTCTTTTAAATCATCGGTGATTTCTCTTTTTTTGTCCCCCTGAAAAAGTCTTAATTCCTCGCAGAGCAGTGAAGAGCTACGTTTCATTTTTTAGCTCTTTTTCCAAAGAAGTGACATTCGGGTGTTTGTCACCTGAAATGTGCAGCTTCTCTTCTGCAGCCCCAGCTCTGGGAGGTTGTCTGGAAGACAGCTCACAGGGAGCAGAGCTCCCAGCACAGGCTGGAGCTTTCCTTCATCCTGGGTGCAAACCAGCTCATTTTGGGAATGTGCTTGGCCGGGAAGGGCCGATGTCACCAGGCTGCTGGCAGATGCGTCTCTCCCAGCGGGTTTCTTTCATGCAACACAACTTGATGGCAGCATCTGCCTTCCCTCTTGCTCCGTGACCTTTCCCAGTGCTGCCAGCAGAAGTAGAGGATGGCTCATCCCAGACTGGGCTGAGCAGCTGTGTGTGCCTGGTGAGGCGTGGAAGCAATCCTGCGAGGAGGAGGAGGAGGTGGCAGAGAAGTGGCTCAGAGGACGAGAGACCACCAAGCGCCGCGTGTCACACCCCGTTCCTCACGGCCTGCCCTCCTCCAGGACCTGCTGCAGAGCACAGAGAGCTCACAGGGGCTGTGCAGTGCCATCCAACCTTCCTCTTCCTTGTGCTGTGGGAAGCGAGGAATTAAAAAGTATAAATTGACAAATGAAACCCGGCGATTAGAGCTGCAGTTGTCTGCCAGGCTTTGGAAGAGGCTTGTTCTGCCAACGTAAACAGCCATCACAACTCCCTTCTGCCGCCTCCCCCCGAGTGTTTGTTTAAGTCAACACATTGCTCTGCTAATTGGAAGATAGGCCTTTAAAACACAGCAGCAGCAAATAAAAACAGCTCTAACTTGCAGCCCTTCCCAGAGGAATGTGCCTCCCAAAAAGGGGCCACCCTCCCGGGTCACCCCGGGGAGCTGCTGACAGCTGGACAGTGGGTATCTCAGCCATACTATGGAGGTGGTGGTGCTGGTGCTCCTCATCTCTCTTTTTTATAGCAAGTGAGAAAGGGATTCAGAAGGAGGGGGAAATGCTGGTTACTGAGTGCTGGTCACTGGAAGTGGGGAGGTTTTTGAGTTTCATAACCCAGCGGCTCAAAGAGGGTCCTGGCTGCTGAGGAGCAGTTGTGGGCAGCAAAGCCTCTTGCAGGAGAAGCCCCTCTGCCCAGACATGTGGTATTTGGGGGCAACCACAGTGGGCCAAAGTTGCCATTTAGCAAATGGCTCAGAGGAGAGGTCTGGGCTTCTCCAGGACAGCTTTGGAGCTGTTTTGAGGGCCTCCAGATGAGAGGACAGGTCCCTGTTGGACTGCAGGATGTATTTCTATGGTCCTATAACTGCCATATTTTTTCCAAGGATATGAGTTTGCAGAGCTAATCCCAGCCTTAGCTGGGGCTCTTAAAAGAGCATTTGGGGCATTTCTCTCCCCCTGTGCCCAGCCATGTGTCACATTACTGTGGAGTACTTTGTGCCTGGGGATGAAAATACTTGACCAACATGTCTGTGTATTTGCATTATGGGCCCTACCCTGCTCAGTCCTGAATTTCCTTGAAAGTCTGTGGGAAATAAGGACAAGGCCAAACTTCCCTGGATCGAGTTGCTGTTTTCTGAGTGTCTCTGCTGGTTGCCTTCAGGCATAAAAAGCCATCTGAGCTCTGTGCTGGCCGGCAGACTTGTATTCCACATCACCAAGAGCTATGTGGATGTTATTAATCAGGATCTAACAATGAGGAAGCCTCTGGATTTCTATGACATAGCAAACCACCATAGCCAGAAAGAACAGAGGACTTCTCCAATGGCTTCTGCTCTGCCTTACTTGCTGCCACTACGGCCAATATCACAAGATGGTTGGCAACAGGAAGGCAGCTTTCAAACTTGTTGCCCTTGAGCAGAAAGGAGCATCTCTGCTCACACCTGAGCCGTGCTTTCCTGCGTGCCAGCAGAGAACAGGGGGGTAGAGAGTCACAAGGTGTCCCATGAAGGCCCTAGTTTGTTGCTGACCCCTCTAGTGCTACCCCAAGGCTCGACAGCCTTTCCAGGCTGCAGCTTTCCCGGCTCAGGTGTGGTTCCATCCTTGAGCTGCTCCCTGTGCTGGATTTCAGCCTGTTCCCATGAGCAGCAGCCTGAGGGAATGGCAGTGGGTATTTGCTCTGCTGCAAGTACGTAGAAGATAAATGATCCAGTCAAAGCCACTGATGGAGATGAATCCTGCCCCGTCAGAGCAAAGCGCTCAGAGCGGGATGTTCTCTGGTGGCCTTTTAGCTTCAGGGCAGAGGGAGGGACATCTTCGCTTTTCTTTATGTGAGCCTGTTCTTATTTTCTCTTTTAATTTTTGTTTCTTCTAATCTTAATTCTGCAGAAAGCCTTCAATGCCCTGTGCCACAGCACACATTTGTACGGCCGGAGGCTGGTCCTGGAGTGGGCAGACACGGAGGAGACGTTGGAGGCCCTGAGACGGAAAACAGCCGACCATTTCCACGGTAACACACAGCATCCTTCTGGCCTGTCACTACAGCCTGGCTGGCACCATCCCATCTGGCACACGCTGCTGGTCCACGCCAGCCCTTTCCCTACTGCTGCTGGCGTGTTGGAGCTGGCAGGTAGATGCTGGAGCCTGAGGATGCAGGGGGAAGCAGGAGGCAGCCAGGCCAGGGCTTTGTCTGACAGCTCTGTGTGTGTGAGCTACTTAACTCTCTGTGTGCTGGCACTGCCGAGGCATCTCAATGCCACCTGCCACCACAGTGCCTTTGCTCCATCCCCTGGCACCCCAGGGTGCTCCAGAGCTGGGGACGGGCTCTGTGCACGCAGCACACGAATTAAAAAGGACCAATAATTTTGCCATGGGTTGAGATGCAGAGAGGGCTGTTTGGATCAGGTTGAGAATGGCAGCCCCGCAGATGACAGCACTGCAGGCTCCTATTGACAGCCATCGACAGGCACAAATGCATTGCTTGGCAAATATTTATGTAGGAAGGGCTCCCCTGGGCTGGAGGGCTAAGCTGGAGATCAATGTGCTTCCTCCTGCATCCCCTCCCAGCCTCCTCTCTCCATCACCACATGCCCATGGCCCGGGGGTTTGGCAGGAGCGGTTGTGGGGCTGCACATCACAATCCCTGGTGATGGAAGAGCAGCACGCCTCGGTTATTTAGTGATCCTGACTCCAGCAGGGTCTGGCCACGTGTTCCTGAAATAGTGTGTGCAGGGCTGGTTATTCCAGGCTGGGGAAGCTGCAGGTTGGTGCTGGAAGGGCTGAGGGTGGGTAAAACCAGGGAGGTGTGGAGCAAAGTGCTGGTATCCAGGGGCTGTTCTCCCACGTGGTGCCAAAGAGGAAACTAAAAAGAGCACAGTGGTGTATCCAGGCACGTGTAAGAGCCTGGATGTGCAGGAGGCAGCGGGAAGGGTGGGCACAGCTGGGGGTTGGATGTGCCCACCCAGAACCCAGTGCTGGTGGGGGGACACATCGTGCTTACTCACAGTGACATGAGTCTCCACCTGGGTGAAGAAGGCAGCAGATGTGATGTTTCATGCACCCAGTTTTATCTTCAGCATCACCTTCCCTCCTTTCTACTCTATTCAGCCCAGGGGGAAATAAATAGTCTTGGATTTGGGGTCGTTGCAAACTCACAGCAGATGCTGGCTGCTGCCTGTGAGCTCTGCCACCTCCCCCAGGTTTCTGTCTGCCTTTTGCTCCAGCCTCCTTCTCTGGGCTCTTCCTCACCGAGCTGGAGACTCGGGGAGAGCAGCAGGAAGAGCATTTTCACATCCCAAGGGGAATGCAGCCTCGGAGCTGAAGTGGCCCCAGGGGCTCGACTGAAAAGCAGGAGCCAGGTTATCACTCCCCATCTTTAGGGACGGGGAATGGGATGGAAGCAGCAGCCACTGCTGTGCTCCAGTCTCGAGGGGAGAGCAATAACATCCAATACCTCCAGCCCTGGCAGCTAATCCTGCGGCAGAGGGACCTGCCAGGAGTGGATCTCCGTAACAAAGCCAGGCTTGGGCACACGGCGGGCACTGCCCAGTGCCTGGGACCAAGTCTCAGCCTCTCCACACCGCCCTGGCAGGCTGGAGGGTCACGGGTGGGATTTTATTTCCTTGGAAAGTGTCCTTTCCTGATTTCAAGGCGGGTTTCTGGCAGCAATGCCCGGTGGCTGAGTGGGGGGGGGAGCTGCACCCTGTCCCTCTTGCTGTGGGGGTGCAGAGTGTGATAGTGATAAAGAGGGGAAAACAGCAGCCACCACCCTGCCTGCAGCCCCCATGGGGATGCTCCTTCACCTTTCCTGCCCGCTGTAGCTGGAGGCTGGTTTTCCCACAGGGAGCACACACAGCATTCCCGCCCTGCCTTGCACCCTCCCTACCCCTGCAGCCACCACTCAGCTGGGCTGAGACCACACATCTCATTGCACTGGTGATAACAGACCAGGTGCTGTCAACCAGAAACCAAACTCACTTCTTCCTACCCATACCCATTTCCCCTACTCTCCTCTCCCCAGGAGCAGCTCAGACATCCCTGTGCTGTTCATGGATGTCCCCCTGAGTTTTTCCCTCCCACCTCAGTGTGGGTGAGGGTCTTTTCACAGCTTTGCAGGCTGCAGTGGCCAGGCCCATCTGGTCTCTTACCTCCAGGTAGGAAGAGACTGAGCTGATAATGGGAAAGAAAAGATAATTTAGAGTCTTCAAGGTTCAGGAAACAGTCAAGACTGAAGTCCCTTGTGTCCTCAGCTGGTCTTTGTCTCCAGAAGTCACTGCTGCTGCTGTCTTCAAGTTGCTCCCCAAGCCAAGCCCAGCCAGCAGTGCCTGGGAAGCAAGATGTGGAGGCAGATGCCATATAAAGGCACAGTGTAGTAGATGAGGTAGGCCTTATCCCACTATCCATCTCAGCTTATTCCTTGCTTCCTGCCCTGAACTTCTTTGCAGGGTTGAGCATTGCTATCTCATGGGGGAGCCTTTGTCATTTTTCCTTTCTCTGAAAGTTTTCTCTGATCTTTTTGGACCTGGAGACCTCCAACACCACAAGCCACTCTTGGTATTGGAGAAGCTGCTCTTGCCATTTGTATCCAGCTGTGTTGGCTTGCTGTGCCATGGGTACAGGGTGACATGTCACCTCTGTTGCTGCTGGCTCTTTTCCTGGTTATTCCACAGAAAAGCAACCAGGGAGCATACCAAGGACTTTGCACATGCCAGAGGAGGTCACAGGACAAAGGACTGAGCCACCTTGATCTTACAGGTGTCTTGAGTAGCAGCAGCCAAAACCCCTTATCCAGCAGCTCCAGTGTCATCCCCATCATCTTTGTCTTAGCAAGGAAACACTCTGGAGTATTTCCAAGTCCAGACCTGGGCTGTGAGAGACGTGTCCTACCACTGACTGCTCTCTGCTACAATTATGCACCTAATTTCTAGACACCATTTACAGAGATTTGGCTTCCAGTTCCAGGTCTCTGCTGTTATTTAAGTTAAAGAGAGGTCTGGGCTCCCAAATCTTTTTTTCCATGCAGGCATTTGCCATGGCAATCAAGCCACTTCTGAGCCATCTTTTCAATAGGTCTAATAGATGCAATAAAATGGAATAGGCTTCCTTCTCATTTTGTGTAGTTTTCAGGTCATTCTTCATGGCTTGTTCTGAGGCTTTGTAATGTTCCACGAGAAAGTGAGGACCTCAGAAGTGGTCACTGACTGCCAGAGGTGGTTGGTTTCAGTAATGCTGTCAGGAGTGAAGCCACAGCTCAGCTCTGATGCCTGGGACTGCAGCACTGCACTCCACACTGGCTCTCCTGCCTCCCCAAGCACAGTCTGTAAGAGCTTTGAGTCTTTTTGCTCATTTCCGAGAGCACCTTCTTTTCACCCTGAGGGAGGAGCATCTTATATTAGAAAACAAAAAGCCACTTTGAGCTTTAATTGCACCCCACTCGTAATTTGGGGGGACCCACTGCTGCAAGGTGTGCAGAGAGCCTGAGAGCTGGGCCAGCAACAGGGGAGGATTTGGTGCTGCTGTGGATAAACTTATCTACTCTAACTTGGTAAGGAGAAGCCAGGGAAAGGTTGGCCAACAGCTGTCCTTGGGATTTATAATCCAGCTCATAACCTGAAGCAGGGTGGTGGCAGGTGCTGCATCAGGGCAGTGAGGGATGACAAACCCTGCCACCCACAGCATCTTGGCTCCTGAGTGGGAAACAAGGAAAACAAGGATCACTGATGTCCTCGAAGCCACCGCCCAAACAGTGACAAAGGGATCCCCCTGCCCTGCAGCTGAATTGCCAGCCCTGGGGTGAGAGGCAGATCTGGATTTGTGCCCTGCACAGGAAGCAGCATTCCAGGGTCACATCCAGAGCCCTGCACAGGAAGCAGCATTCCAGGGTCACATCCAGAGCCCTGCACAGGAAGCAGCATTCCAGGGT
>NW_020884941.1:1393995-1467442 GCF_003945725.1 Corapipo altera
TCCAGGGTCACATCCAGAGCCCTGCACAGGAAGCAGCATTCCAGGGTTGCATCCAGAGCCCTGGTGCTGACCTGCACATCTCCTGCAGCCCCACAACCACATAACCACAGCCCACCAAAGGTCTGCAAGCAGCTCAAACCCCCTTTTCTCCCCTGCTTGCCCAGGTTGCTGCTGCAGCTCGGGCCTGGCAAGCCTTGCTGGGGGCAGGTTTGCGAGGGAGGCAGCGATCCCGCTCTCCCGGGAGCCCGCAGTCCGTGCAGGGAAGGTACTTGCTCCCAATCCAGCTAAATTGCTATTGACTTGTGTTCTCTGCGCTTCACAAACATCACACTCAGCCGGCTCGCCGCCGGTATCCTGCCAGGGCTAACTTGGGAAGCCAGCTGTGCTGGGCCGTTTTTTCCTGCTCTTTCCCATCGATCAAAGAATTAAATTGACAGATGGGGAATTTTGCGCGAGACGCGAGAAAGGGGAAGGAATGGCTTGTGGGGGATTTTTTTTTTTTTTATGGGTAGGACGGGGTGGAAGGAGGGGAGGGCGAGTGAGGGAGCTGCGTGAGGAGGGGGTTGCAGTTGTGTTTCCAGCGAGGGCCCTGCTCAGCAGAGGCTGTGGGTGGGTGTAAAGCAGCAGAGCCCCACTGCAGCTCATCCCTGTTATTTACAGTTGTTTACTGTAAGTTGGGGGTTTGCAAGGACAGGCATGTTCCACTCTGGACCTGATCCTCCCTGGCAGGGTGGGAAAAGTCTCCCCTTTCACCATCACCTTCCAGGTTGCTCCTCCTTTGGCCACAGCCCCCCAGGCTGCTCCTTTTCCCTCACCTCCCAGCCGTTTGGCCTCCCTTTTTTCTCCTTTCTTCTTCTTTTTCTCTATTTTTTTTTCTCTTTTAGGATTTTTTTAAGAGAGCATCTGTAACTAATGCAAACACATGCCATAGCCGGAGAGTAAAACCCTGCAGGATTAGCGTGGCATCCGCAACCCTGCCACGTTCTAATCCCGTGGTAATCCCCCTCTCGGCCCACCCCCGCCGGCTTTGGCTATTGTTTAAAGGAAGCAAATGGGATCGTTAGCGGGCAAACCTTAACCAGCTTGGAGCAGCAGAACGGAAGTTGAACCAATTCGCTTCCCCACCCTCCTGGGTTTTTATTTTCCCGTTTTCCTCCGTTGTTACACGATGGGAGAATGTTCCCGGTGCTCCCCATGGCCGAACTGGTGAATCTGGAGGATGCAGTGGGGGGCATTTCCCCTGCCAGCCCCCAGCCTGTGCCACAGCAGGTCCTGTGGGGCCAGCACTCTGCTTAGGGATGCTCCCTTTGCACCCAGCATCCCACATCCTCTCCTCCATGCAACCCCCATCATTGCTTCCATGCAGGCTTTCTGCATGGGACACTTCAGGGTCTGGTGGGGACGGGGTGGCAGGTGCAGGACACACTTCCCTGCAATGGATTTGGGAGCTGAGGCCGTGGTTGATGCCGTTTCCAAGCATGAGGGCAGAGTAAAGGCAAGGGAGAACTGCTGAGCTGGCACCTTTCTCTAAGGTGGGTTGTCCCTTGTGCCTTTGGGTGATTGAACTGGGAAGAGCCACTGGAGGGTCTTGGGGTGGCACCTTGTGGTCTCTCTCGGCTCCCCTGAGCTCAGCAGGGTGGGTGCTGGGAGGGGAGCAGGGTCCACCAGCACCCCTGTCCCCAGCCTGTCCCCACAGCCCCTGGGGGGAAGGGAGGCAGATTCTGGCTCTCTGTCAAAGAATTAATTGAAAAATAAAATCATTAGATGGGAACTCCAGAAATGCAAAATTGTTGGGAGTTGGGGGGAGGTGGAGAGGGGGGGGGATGTGAGCTTTTGTCAGGTTAATTTCTTCTGTATTGATGTTTTGTGACATTTACTTGTTGTTTATCTCCCGCAGCAGCTGTAATACTAAAAGAAAATGCACAGCTTGTTCCATTTATTTATTTTACACCTTTTCTTTAGTCCTATGGTATGTTTGTTTGTTTGAGAAACCCAGCGAGGCTTTTGATGTCTGAAAGCAGGATTTAAACAGCTGTTCTCCATGTGCTGCTCGCAAGCGAGAGCCGCTGGCTGGGGAGCGAACGGGGGGAGAGGGGGCTGTGCCGTGGCTCCTGCCAGGAGGGCATTTCTTGCCCACCAGAGAGGGGGGTGTTGGCCTCAGAACACGGACTAAATGGCTTTGCCACCCTAAAGTGGGGTTGGGATGTTCACTCAGGTGCTGGCAGCCCCCAGGGCTGGCTGTAGCATCCGTGGGGAGGGATACACAGCGCTGCACCCCACGGGAGTTTGGGGAGCCAGGGGGTCACAGGACAGTGCTGTTGGTGTGGGGTAGGAGAAGCAAAGCAGGGACATCCTTGCCCCAGCTGTCTGGGCAGAGCCAGGTGAGGGATGTGGTCTGGGCTATAGGAATTGTATGGTCTCAGCAAGGATGTTGGTGGATCTGTGTTGGTTGGTGGTGTCTGGGTCGGTCTTGTGACCACTTTTGCACAAGAGATGGGTGAATTGGGGTGAACAGGAGGGGTTGACATCACCAGTGAGCCTTTTGGGCTTCTGGGGCTGTTTGCTTTCAGCAAAGCCTGTGAACTAAAGCACAGGTGGAAGGTAAGAGAGTCACAGCTCCAGCCATGGTACCCTGCCAGGACCTGGCTGGGGAGGAGAAGTACGTAATAGTTGAGGGACTTCACCTGGAAGGGGGATGAGAGGACTGGAGGTATCCTGCTACCTCCAGCCCCCTCATGCCCTCCCAGGTAAATGAGCTGGAGGTGAGCTGTATGTGAGTCCAGGTTGTAATTTTTACTTTTCTTCTTCCCTGTTTCGCTGCCACCTGGGCCTGGACAGACTCCCCAAAGAAGAAAAAACGATCAGAGGTTTTGAATGAAATCCTGGAACACCTGGAAGAGGAGGAGAACAACAAAGATGAGGACATGTAACAACTGCCTGGTATCTGGTGAGGTGGGTACGAGGGCAGTGGGGCCGTGGTGGGCACAGCTGGCCCTAAAGGTCAGAATGTCTTGGGCTGCCACGGGGTTGTCAGTGCCAGGCTGAGGAGAAAGTAGAACTGTGAAGGCTCAGCAGCCTCCAAGCAGGGGTCCTACCCTCTGCCCCTCCTCCCTGTCACCCCACAGGCTCGTGGCCATGGTCTCAGGGGGTACAGCCCAGATTTGGGCTGGGTTTAGGCTCCATGTAGAAGTGAGTGCACACACTGCATGTGTCCCTGTGTGCTCCCCTGTGCATTTGCTTCCCTGCAAGGGAAGGCAGCAGAATTGCTGCTGCAGCAGAAATCGCTGTCGAGGCACGAATTGGCCCTCCCTGTGGCTGGGGGAGAACAGATGGGCTGCCAAGAAATAAAAATGCCTGTTTGGAAACCAACCTGCAGCTGCCACCTTGAAACAGAGAGTTTGGCAAAGGCCTTTTTCCTGCTATCGCCCAGGACTTTCCTGGTTTGCTCCCTCCAAGGGCACCCTGCTCCCCAAGGGCTGGTTCATGCTGTCTCCAGTCCTGGCTGACATCACTCTTCCTTGGCATGTGTCTTCTTGGACATCTTGAGGCTGGAGAGTGTGGGATGGCAGAGGTTGGCAGGAGGGAGCCAGAATTAAATGGTTCCCTATGGGCAAACACTGTGCAGTCCTGCCAGCCCCCCACCTCCTTTTGAGACCACCGAGCACACCCTTGGTGGGTTCGAGAGAGCTGAGACACGCTCATGGATCTGTTTTGCCTGTGTTGGTGGCCATGGTGGAGACCCTGGATTGCTGGTAGGAAACCGATCACAGTGTCTGGAAAACACCAGGAGGGCTCCTAGGTCCCTTTGAGCTGCACCCTGCTCCCCTTTTTCCATCCGCTGATAGACTGGCTGCCCACCTCCACTATGGGGAAACCTCATCCTGGGCTGAGAAACTCATGCAGGGCCAAGAGAGAGAAGTGCATCATGTTGGCACTGTACCCACAAGGAGGTGGCTTGGGGCACTGGGCTGACATATCCCTCCTGCTGGGGACAAAGTCCCTGTGGTGTCTCCTCCAGCAGCGCTGTGTTTGCTCAACACCACCAAGGGAATGATTTCACCACGTCTGACTCCTGTTTTTCCAGCCTCAGAAATTACTCCTGTTCCTAAATCTCATCTAAGCAGCCCAGGGGTCTCCTGGTTTGCAGGGTGCTGTCAGACCTGTGTGCTGTGTGGGATCAGGGTCTGTTCTCTGTGTACCCACCCCTGGAAGCCGCCCCGCGCTCACAGCCATCTGTTTGTATGTGAGATGCACATCACTGTGTGTGTGTGTGAGATGCACATCACTGTGTGTGTGAGATGCACATCACTGTGTGTGTGTGTGTGTGTGTGTGTGTGAGATGCACATCAATCTGTGTGTATGTGAGATGCACATCACTGTGTGTGTGTGAGATGCACATCACTGTGTGTGTGTGTGTGTGTGATACACATCACTGTATGTGTGTGTGTGAGATGCACATCACTGTGTGTTTGTATGATGCACATCACTGTGTGTGTGTGTGAGATGCACATCACTGTGTTTGTATGATGCACATCACTGTGTGTGTGTGTCTGTGTGTGTGAGATGCATATCACTGTATGTGTGTGTGTGAGATGCACATCACTGTGTGTGTGTGAGATGCACATCACTGTGTGTGTGAGATGCACATCACTGTGTGTGTGTCTGTGTGTGTGAGATGCATATCACTGTATGTGTGTGTGTGAGATGCACATCACTCTGTGTGTGTGTGAGATGCACATCACTCTGTGTGTTTGTATGATGCACATCACTGTGTGTGTGTGTGTGTGAGATGCGCATCACTCTGTGTGTGTGAGATGCACGTTACTGCTGGAGATGCTGTTTTCCTCTCGGCAATCTCTGCCTGTTGCTGCGAGGTGGTGCCCAATACACCGAGCAGTGGGGTGCTCATAACCTTACTTATTACCAGACTTTTGTTCAGCTCACACCACCGCTGGCCGCCTGAACCACGGGCACATCTGGCCCTGGAGCCAACCAATAACCCCGTTAATCCACGTGCCTTCCCAGGCTGCCACCGGCACCAGGCACGAGCAGAGCACCGGGGCCCTCCTGATGAAAGGGAAGGTGCTTACGTGACCACGGGAATAATCCAGGTTGGGTTAAACAACTGCCTCTTTCGTGCAGTGCCTCTGCAGGAAGTGTCGGGGCTTCCAGATGATGTTTTTCCCCTCAGAGCAGCTCTAATTTAAGGATCCCTCCAGGTGTACCTGCTGTTAACACCTTCTCCAGCCCGAGGGTGGAGCTGGGGAGGGATTGAGGAGGGGAGGGATGGAGCAGCACAGAAGGGGCAGGACACACGGTGTTGCTCAGAGGCCAGGCAAGCCCTGTGCTCACAGATGTGTCCTGTCCCAGTTCTTCTGGGACACAAATGTGACCTTGCCCGTTTTTCTCCCAAAACCCATCCTCCCACGGGGCCTGGGGGTTGGCACTGGTGGGCTTGAGGCTCCCTGGCTCTTTCTGCAGTCCCAGGAGGAGGCTGAGCGCTCCTGCTCAGTGACCAGAGCTGTGACACCCCGTGCTGGTCCCCCAAGTTGTACTGCAGCTCCAGAGCCCTGCTACTGCCACTGAGGGGCTTCCCAGACCCCAACTCCAGACATTCCTGCTGTTGAGGCCTGGGGGTGCTGGCTCAGAGGACAGACCCCCACAAAATTCAGGGATACCCCTTAGGGATCCCTGCAGAGCTGCAATGTAAAACCCTCAGCCCTTATGGCAGCTCCAGTGCATCCACCCTGCCCTTTGCAGGTGGGTAAACTGAGGCACAGGTGTAGAAGCAGGGCTGTCAAAGGAGGTGTCAGTGTGTCACCTGCAGTGGTGACATGGTTTTTCTCCCTTTTTTTTTGCTTAGCATTGATGAGTGACATTCCCATCCCCACTCCCTCTGCGTCTCCCCACTGCCTTTGCCTCCTGACATGGCTGGTCCCAGCAGCTCTGCACTGGGTGATCACTGCAGGGAAACTTCACCCTTAGCTAAATTAGATTTAAATTTAGCAGGGAAGTTTTAACATCCTGAGTGTGAAGGACCAACCAGCAGCCGACAGCCAGCACAGGGGACAGAGGAGCCAGGCAGGGTCCCTTCCAGGCACGTGTATCACCCAGCACATGATTTAAGCGAAGCTTTGCAGTGTTGCAGGTTGGGGTTGGATTTTCCTGGGGGGTTTTTTCCTGATTTTTTTGTGGTTTGGGTTTTTTTTGTTGGTTTTTTTTTTGGTTTTTCTTTTTTTTCCTCTCTTTCCCTTCATTGTCTTTTGTGGCAGGGCAGGTTTCTTGCTGAGTGTCTCTGAGGTCTGCAGCGGCGACGAAAAGGATTAGCGCAAGCAGAGCATGTAGGCTTTAGAGAACAGAGCAGAGTTTGGTTTCAACATCTAATTCAATTTGTTCTGCCGAGATTGAAATATGAAATGGTTGCCAGTCAAACGTTCAAAGGGGGAGGAGGGAGGAAAGAAGAGAGGGAGCCTTCTCAAATTTAAATTTTAATGAAAATTAATTTAACCCTTTGATATGTTTTAAAACATGTTATTTCCCAGTCTGGAAACGGGCTGGCAAACATTCATGAGGGTTTCTTTTTTTTTCCCCCCCATACCTTCAATCGTAATGAAGATTTTCTTTTTCCCTTAATGATACTTATCTTGTTGAGCAGTTTGACATTGGTTAATTTTTCAGGCAATTTGGTATCAAGGAAATCTGTTTGATGTGAGCGGGGGGGGCTGTGTATGTGTATACAGATATATATGTGCCTGGACATTAATTATGAAAGTGCTGATCGCAGCTCTGAAGAACTGTTTGAGTTAATTCCTGCTCCACCAGCAAAGACTCCACTTCTTTGTTACATATTGAGAATCCCACACATGGCACCCCTAAATTTACAGCGGGTTTACCGGGAAATTTTGGAAAACGAGCATATACCCGCTAATTACCCTGAATTAAAATGATTGCCTAAGTAGGTCTGCAGGAAATTCATCACTCCCCGCTGCCTGGGTTTTTTTTTTCTCTGATCTGGAACAATCATAATGATAAAATAATGCAAACTCTCTTAACTGTCCACGTAGTTAAAGCTGGGAAACAGCCTCCCACTGGTCCTTAACGTCGGTCGTGCTTTTCCGGCTGAACACCGTCACAATGCACTTGTTTGGTTTGGGAGGGATAATAGTTTCTTTTAGCAATAACTGTTATTCAGAAAGGTTGTATCTGTACCAAATGGTTGCACACTAATTGTTGTAATGAGGCTGTGAGGAGCTGTAGCCCTGGTCCCCTCGCTTTCCTGGCTCTTGGCACCCCAGGGGCGGTGTCACCGTGTGCGCCGGTCACCCCTCAGCTGCCCTGTGCTCCCTGGGGAGAAATGGCCACTTGGGGGGTGGGATGCTCACCTGCTCTGGGTGTCCTTTTTGGGATGGGTGTGTTTACCCAGGCTGTGCTGATGGCAGAGGGGATGAGCAGCTCCAAGCCCATCATCACCCCTTGCTCTGCAGACAAGAGCTGGGGTACAGCCACCCTAGATGGGGTCAGGGAGTCTCTCTGAGACTGTGCTCAGGACATGCTCTTCCCATTGGAGAGCTGAAACCAGTAGTTTACACTCAGTCCTGTCTTCTGGGACCCTGGGATACGATACAGGGTCCCCATGGGGTCTGCAGATCCCCAGGTTGGAGCTGGTGGGCTTCTGGCAGGTTGTGACATCTTCATCCAGGGTGAGACCCCAGCGAGCTGGACAACAGCAGGAGCTGTGACAGCTGTGGCTGTTCCCCAGGCACTCTCCATATCCCCTTCCCCAGGGCCAGCTCTGGAATTGGATTAGGATATTATTCAAATGCAGCCTTTTTACTGAATGAGAGGGTTAACTGGTTTTAATGTAGAACCAGCTCTCCTTCATTGCTGCCTGTTGCCAGAGGCCTGTGTGGGCTGTTATCTACTTACAGGGACAGCAGGCAAGGCAAGGCAGAGAGGATATCCAAGGGACCTGGCTTTGCTGGGCACTGCCAGCCCCTCTACTTGCAGGGCTGAGACATCATGTCTCTGCTGAGCCAGGCTGTGCCACAGTGTCCTCTTTGATTGCTCAAAGTGACTCACTGCCTTTGGAAAACTCCTGACCACGATCTGTGGTGGTTTTCTCCCTGTTCCACAGGAGGAGGGGGCAGGAGAGTCAGAGCAGGCAGGAAGCATCCTGCTCTGTGAGCTCTTGGTGGTTTCTTTTCATCACCATTGCACTACTCCTGCTACAGATCACAAATTTCAGCTCTTCTCATCCCTCTAGTCCCATCTTGCCTTTGCAAAGTCTTCCTCCTGGGTGCCCTCCACGGAGTGGGGCTCTGGGAAGTGCTGAAGGGCCAAGCAAGGCTGTCTCCTTGCAGAAAACACTAGAGATGCCATTCACCAGCCCTTTTGCCAGGGCTGCACAGGCTTGCATCCCCCTGTGTCATGCCTGCTGTTTTCCAGCCAGGAACTCTGGAATCTCCAACATTTTCTCAGCCTGTTTGTCAACAGCCATCCCCTTCTCCCCAGCAATTTTACCAGCTTTGCTTGCTTGCTCACAGAGACAGTGAGTGTGGTGCCTGTGCATGTTTGCAGTTGTCTTGAGCAAGATGTGGCAGGAAACATGCAGGAAGGGTTTAGGCTTGGGAAAAAAACAGTGCTTTGGTGGCTACTCCTTTGAGAGGGAAGAAGCAGTGTGGTCAGGGGAGACCTTCTCGCTCTCAACAACTACCTGACAGGAGGTTGTGGTGAGGTGGGGGTCTCTTCTCCCAGGCAAATAAGTGATAGGACAAAAAGAAATGGCCTCAGGAGCTGTGCCAGGGGAGGTTCAGGTTGCACATCAGGAAGAATTTGGTGGTCAGGCACTGGAAGTGGTTCCCCATCCCTGGGGGTGTTCAAGGAATGACTCAGTGCTCTGGGCTGGGTGACAAGGTGGTGTTTGGTCAAAGGTTGGACTCAATGATCTTGGAGGTCTTTTCCAACCTCAATGATTCTGTGATTCTATGAGGGCAGGTTGCTGCTGGTGGAGCAAAGCTCTCCCACAGAGACCTTCCCTCGCTGCCTCAGTTTCCCCATTTGCAAAGGCTGTTACTGAGATGCTGGAGGGAGATCTGGGGAGCACGAGCTCCTCCTTAATACTGCAACACACCCTTACCCTGGTTCACACCATGGCCAATATTCGACACCACCACCTTCAGCTTCCACCAGCACCTTCCTCCCCAGGAAATCCAGCAGGAGAATGAGGAGGCAGTGTGTGCAGTTCTCCTTTCTCCAGAGCACAGCTCCGTGTGACTGAGACACGCTGCCTCCTGTTTTCCCTAAATATATGCATTGGAGAGGGAGAGAAACCGCATGGCCGGGCTTGAGATTTCAGACTTCGCCATTCATGAATAATAATCAGGCTCAGTAATTCACAGTAAATAGGTATCCAAATTGGCTAATAAGGGAGGCTTTCACCCCAAACTGGAGCTAGGAAGAGAGGCAGAGAGAACACGAGCAGACGTTGGCTGAGGCGATGTGTGCACGGTGTGACCTGAATCGGTGAAATGCGGGAAGCGGTGCCAGCGCGGGAGTGGGGAGAGGGACCCTGGAGAAGGGATGGTATCCCACCTCCCCTGCTGTGGGGCAGCTGTGGCCAGGCTCAGGCTTGCAGGAGCAGGATCCCTACGTTCCACAGTCCATAATTAGTGCCGTGTAATTAGGCTTGGCTCTGTCTCCCAGCCCCAGGACCGCACTGGGCTGCTGGGCGTGAGTGTGCGTGGACAGGGAGGGTATGAAGACAGTGTCACCACATCCCACATGTGACATCCCCAGCTCAGGGCTTAGCAAAGCTGCTGGGACAAGGGGAATGAGAGTAGGACAGTAGTAGGGAAGTCTGCAGCGTGAGTCAGGAGAGGTGATCTGGGGGCAAAAAAGGTTTTCTTCGTGTTCACACAACTAAAATTTGGGTTTTGTTTTGCTGGTGGTTAATTTTCTCCTGTGAGAGCTAACAAGGCAGCAGTGGGAGCTGCATTCAGATGCAGTGAGGTGACCTGTGGGTCTTCATCTGCTGGCAACAGGCTCTGACAGGGAGGAGATGGTGCCCCACAGACACCCCCTGCTCACAGAGAACAGCTCTCAAATGCCCAACATCAGACAGAGCAGCAGTGATGGGCGCTTGGGAAGTCACAGAGTCCTTCCCTGCTGCTTCCCAACAAATATTCCTCTAGCAGCATCTTAAGGTGATGTTAGATCAAGTGAAGATAAAGAAAAACGTGGAAAAGCCTCTCTGCAGACCTTGGTCCATGGTTCAGGCTATTTAAATAGGTTGGGTAGAAGCTGGAGGTGCAGCTGCTGAGTAGCTGGAGGAAGGCTGCCCCTCCGAGGGCTAGCTGCTACCAGGCAGTGTTTTGCAGCTGCTAAATGACTTTTTAAATTGAAGAGGAACCTACAGCAACGTTTACAGTCCCCTCAGCTCCCTTATATAGGGCAGCACAATGGCTGGAGAGCACCACTTGGCTCTGTTACCAGACAGCACAGTCCTGCTGTCCCACTGCAAGGAATGGGTATGGATTCCAATAAACCACAGCAGCTCTGGCCAAAGGTGATTTCCCTCCTGCCCTTCTGCTCCCCTTCCCCACCTCTCCCTTCCCTGTGCCACTGGATTGAGGACACTCACAAAATTTAGCCCTCTAGGAGGCACGGAGCAAACAAACCTTTAGGGGTTTTTTTCCCTGTGACTTGGCTTATTTAAGTGTATTAAAAGTGGGTTTGGGGTGTGCAGTGTTTTTCCTTGGGGTGTGACAGATGCTGTTGATGCCTCAGCAGCTGCAGCACCTTAGAGCTGATGGCTGGAGCCTCCCTGTCCTTTCCCTGCAGCTCAAATCATCCCTCATGGCCCAAAACCAGAGGTGGGATTTAGCAGGTGTAATGAGGACAGCTCTATAAGCCACAAGAGATGGAGAGAAATGTATGTTCCTGCCTCTCCCACGTTCAGTGACCTAAAATCTTCTTTGGAGTGAAGTGTAGCCTGTGTTTGCAGTCATCCTGCTGGTGCTGGTGGGGCTGGAGAAGTGCTTGGGTGCTGCTTTGAGTCCATCCAAAGGTTTGCTTCTTCATCAGCTTAGAAATCAGACCACCAAAGGCAAGAATCTCTTCACGAGAGTTTGGGCTCTGGAAAGCCATTCCATTCCTTTTCAGAGACCACCCTGCCCCAAAAACCTGGCAGCAAAGCCCAGCCTTAACCTCAGGCTCATCCCTTCTGCTGAGCCTTGAGCCCTGCCAGAGCCTTCATGCCTGGCAGGGCCAGGGATCTCTCCTGGTGTTTTGGGTAAAGCTTTAATTTTGCATTTTGTGGTCTGGTTTCTAAGCTGATGAAGTAGAAACCCTTTTAATTTCTCTTCTCCCCCAGATTCCAGGTGGGTGTGAGGGACAAGCTGCCACCGTGAGCTCAACCCAAAGCGGGACCCCCCTCCAGCTGCTCCCCCAGCCCAGGGCTGGGAGCATCCTGCTGGGGTCTAAATTAACCCAGGTTATTTCAACAGAGCCAAGGCAGGCAGAGACAACCCATGTGGGGCTGCTGGTGGCTCCAGAGGCTCCATGACACTCAATGGGGAGGTAGAAACAGGCAGATTGCAGACAGGAGCTGTTTTAATTTCATCTTCAGATGAATTCAGCCCAGTGTGTCAGCCTGGGCTGAGCGAGCCCTGGGAAACAGGAGGATGGACTGTCCCAGGAGCAATTTTAACCACGTGTCAGACAAACTGATACTGGGCTGCAGAGGCATCACACCGAGGGGGGAGGGGTGTCACAGCTCATTCTACCCCCCCAGTAGGATAAATGGGACAGGCACATCCAGGCAGCTGCAAACCAGAGCAGGAGCTCCTCCCGCCAGTGATTTGGGCTGAAAAATGAAAACTAAGTTTCTTTTTTTAATTTTAGAACTAAAAAACCAGATCACCCCACTCTCGTGTTTCAGCTGGGGGTCTGGAGCCCTGTGTGGCAGTGGGAGGGGGCGGCGGGGGCCACGGCAGGCAGGAGCCTTGGACTTCGTTAGGATTCAGCCCTTAGATCTCTCCTTTCTCTCTGATGGCTGAGTGTGATTGACACTTACAAATTACCCAGCCAAAAGTGTCGAGTCTTTGACCCCTGAGTAACATCTTTGGCAAGCCTGAGATTTGCCAGCATTTTGTCATCTAATTACTACAAATCCCTTGAAAATTCACTGGCTGGTGAATTTTTAATGCGGGACAATTTCAATGTGATGCATCGCCCAGATGGGCACGCGCGCGCCTGCTCCTTCCCTCTCCCCCCCGCTGCCGCTTCCCCTTCCCTTTCTTCTCCTCCTTCTCTCCTTGCTTTGCTCCACTTCCTCCCCCCATCCCGTTTCTTACCTCCCTCCTGCCTCTGTGTGTTCATGGGAAGCACCCCGGTGTCTCATCCCTTCCTGGGCTCTCCATCCCGCTGGATGTGCCCGGGATGGAGCCGGGCACTTGGTGTCCCCCCAGCCTGGCTCGAGTCCCCCTCGCTGTCTCGCCGCTGGTGACAGGGAGGTGCTACATGGAATTAATTCTCTTTCCATCTTCTCAGGTCTCTGGCTGATGGATGGAGCAGGAGAAGCCTCCGTGAGGACTCGGCAGCCAGCACACTTGTTGCCGGTGCCGTCCACTCGCCCTGTGAACCCCAGGGCTGATTTATGCCATGGGTCCAGCTCTCGGTATTCCCAGCCTTTTAAACAGACCTTAAATTCAGAGCGGGAGGAAAAACCCTTGTCATGCCAGCAGCTCCTGCCCGAGCATCACTTCTTAAATCCAGGCAGGGATGTGATTCCCTTCATCTCAGAAGCCGCCCAACCTGGTGGAAGAGGAACTTGGGGCGATGGACACTTCCCTGCTGACCCCAGGGACTCGGGAACCTGCTTTTAACATCTGAACTAAATGGCAATTTCTGTACATTAAAAACCACACGTGTATTTTAAGTTTTCCACAGGGAATCACGTCTGGGGTTTGCTTGGGTTTGTTTGTTTAATACATCTTTGCCACAGCCAGGTAGTTCTGCTGGGCTGATGGGGAGATAAGCGTGTTTTGGGAGGGAGGCCTGGGCTTTGCCGCGCTGGGCTTTGTGCCTGTGTCATTTCTGTCCCTGCTCTCAGGCAGTCGCCTCCCATCTCTCCCTTCCCAGCTTTCAAAGGGAAAGAGGCTTTGCTTTTCAACCAGGGTACCGCTTTACATATGTAGGCAGCTGATAAAGTATTTTCACTTCGCCCCTTTCCCCTCTGGGAATCGCTGTCTTACGGCAAAACTGTTTTGTCTGACAAGGGCTGCAACAGATTACACGTGTTGGCTGCAAACATGGGGCCTTTTCCGCCCCCCCCCTTTTTTTTTTTTTTTTGAGAACCCCATGCCTTTAAAAAAAAAAAAAACTCTATCTCTGCACTGCCACGAGGAGCTTTTTTTTTTGCCTCAAGTCCCCAGGAGCGGCCCCGTGTTCAGATCTGCCTGTGGCATCAAACCTCCCGGGTGAGGCACCTACCCAGTTTGTTTTTCTCACATGAGGTTAATTTGAGCCTGAATCCATGAAAATGCCACTGATTCTGTCAGGGCTGAGCCCTTCAGCTGGTCTGGCTTTGGGTTTGAGGTGGGATATTTTGGGACCCCTCGGCATCAGCACCCCCAGCACCCATGGAGATCAGCAGGACTCAGAGGAGCTGAGGACCAAGCTCCAAGTTTCACGCTGACAACCACAACAGGGAGCCACACGTGATGAACTCAGTGGCTCAGGAACATCCCCTTTCCAACCCAAACATGGGTTATAGATTTCTCCCATCTTTAACTGGGAGCCAGGTGGGAAAAGTTTGGGCTCCGCTTTTCAAATTGGCTGTTTAGGCACTGAAAACCTTAAAACCCTCAGCTGGCTCCAGCAGGAGAGGGGCAGAGCCAGGAAACCCCTGGTCCCAGGCTCCATCTCCTGAGCTGCCCCTTCCAGAAATGTCCCTTGTCCTCCCAGCAGCGCTGGCACCCAGAGGGAAGGGCTTGGGGAAGGTGGATTTAGGCACCAAGGATGAAGGGAACACCAGGATTCATGGATATTTCGCTGTTAAGAAGCTGCACACCAGGGCTGAGACGTGGCCAGGTTTCAGAGAGAGAAAAATGACACTGCAGTGCCTTGGAGTGGGCACCCAAAACTGGGGATGCCTGAGGGGGCTTTGGAGGAGAGGAACCCTGGGAGGGGGGACAATTCATCACAAACTAACCCAGGCAGTGCCTTGTGTGCTTTCAGGGGGAAATACAAGATGATTAGTGATGGGTTTGAAGAATTAGGGTGTGTCACTGCAGGTGGAAGGCAGCTCAGGAGAAAGCTGCTCTCCAGGAGGGATCCTGGCTGGAAGGTGATATCCAAGTCAGGGAACCCAAACTGGATGCCATGGGGAAATGTGAGCTTCCTGAAGCACAAGGTTAAGACATGAGGTTTAGTTTAACTTCTGAAACCAGAAACTTGTCATTTTGCAGTATGTTTTGTGTGTCACAGAGGACCTGGAGTCACACCAGGGTGCCAGCAGCTCTCCTTGCGCCACTGCTGATGGATGCTAGTCCTGCCTGCTCCCAAAAACCTCTGGGGACCTCAGCACTGAGCAGACTTTGGACCTGGGCACCATCCATCAGTTGTGTCAGCACTGGGGATGCTCAGACCCCGGAAGAAGCTGTGGTTGCCTCAAGTGTTGGTGATCCCACTGGATCCACCTGGCTTTTTCTGAAGGAGAAAGTCCCACAGCAGCACAGTCTGACTGCAGACTGAGAACACCATCCTGGGCACGTCGTGATGGGCATTTTCATGCCCAAGGACACCCAGAAGCAATGTGAAGCCCAACCTGCTCTTTTCCAAATTAATGCCTTCCTTTTTCCCCTCCCCCCCATTTTCACATTCTCACTCATGAAATCCCATCGAAGCAGCAGGTCCAGGTCCAGGGAATACTTTGCTTCCCCCGAGTTGTTTGTGGAGATAATTAACTGTGTGTTCTCTCAGCTGAGACCTGCCATGGCAGCGCTGAGTGAAGGGAGCCCGAGGCCTGCGACGTCGGCGGGGGATGGATGGGGAGAACCATGGATGGAAAACGCAGGAGGAACCAACTGAGAGTGACCCTCACTGTGGTGTTTGCCAGGTGGGACCAGCCACCACGGGCTGCCTCTTCTCCTGGTCTCTAATTGTGCCCCAGCCTCAGGCCATTCAGCTTTGGGAACATCCTTTCTGCGCTTTCTCAGCTTCTCTGTGCCCCGATGGAGCTCCCTCCCCTCCTGCAGATGTGGCTGCAGCTCTGGTCCATGTCATGACACAGTGATGATCCTGCTTGGTGCTTTTCCCAGCATTCCCATCTTCCTAGTGATTTCTGACCTTGAGCCTCCCATTACTTCCCACTCCTGTTTCTTGCAGAGCCAAGTCTGACGATGCTCCGGCGGTCGGGGGGGACACGGTGGGTCACAGCCCTTGGTTCAGCCCAGGGCACTGCCTCCTGTACAGGGTGACACAGCCAGGCCAGGCCAGGCCACCTGCACCCCAGCACCTCCCCAGGCTCTTCCCAGGTCTGGCAACATCCTGGTGCCCCCCAGCAGCCCCTGGCACTCCATAAAGCCCCTGCTCTCCTCACACTGCGGTGCCTGGGTAACTGAGAAGTAATTAGTGCCGCTTGCTATGGCAAGTAGTGCCCAAATGTCAAGGAACAGCAAAGTTATTAAACCTGTTTTTACTGCACTTTTGCAGCCAAAGTCTGTATGTGTGTGTGCTGAAGTTTGGGGGGGTGAATCTGGCCCCAAAGCACTGGGCAAAGTCCCTTCTCCTGGCAGGTCATTCCCTGCTCCCTGCCTCAGTTTCCCCTCCACTGCCTCTGTAAGGGACCTGCTGTGTCCTACATGGGGAAAATCACATAGTTGTGTGATGGGAGAGGCCAGATCCTGCCCTGGGGGTCACCAGTATCACTGATTTCACCAGCTGGGGTGGGCAAGGGCAGCTTAGAAGCCCTGGGAAACCTTCTGCTCCCTTTTTGATCTTAAAATCAAATGGGTTGGATTGAGCTGAAGGGCTGTCCCTGCCCATCAAAGTACTCCCACACCCCCAAACCTGTGTGCTTGAGGCTACAGGCAGGTTTTGGGGGTGGCAGGCAGCTTGTCTGGGTGCAGGCAGGCAGAGGGTCCCACAGCAGGACTGTGATGCAGACTGTGCTTCCCATCCCTGCACCAAGCAGGAGAGGGAGAGAGCGGGAGAAAGCGGGAGGGAAAGGACGTGTCAAATCAATCATATTTAAACAAAAGCCTCTTCGGCCCAAGGGCCCTTTTAAAAGCTGCTTATTTAATTAAAAGTCCCATTTTCCATATTTATGGCCCTTATTCAGTTAAATATTAACCGCCTGGGCCAGGGCTGGTTTATTCTTTGGGAAGAGGCAGAGTTGGGAGGTTCATTAGGGGTTTATCAGGCAGCCAAGGCGCCTGGCAGGTGGATGGATGGAGGGATGTGGGACAGCACACATGGGCTCATGCCTGGGGACTGTGGGGATGACACCACCACTGCTCCATCGCCTTCCAGATGGATGCAGGGAAATGGGGTTAAAAATGGGGAAATTGGGGCTGTTGGGATGGTGTGAGAGATGAGCAGCTGATATGCATGCTGGCATATCAGCTCCTGTGGGAAACAGCCTGCACCAGGCTGGCTTTGGGAGCTGGAGCAGGGACCTCTGGGGGGATGAAGGTGGGTCTTGGAGTCATGGAGGAGGGCCAGAGCAGCACAGCTGGCTGCCATGAGTCAGTGATGCCTCCAGAAAATCACAGGATCACAGAATGTGACAAGTTGGAAGGGACCCACAAGGATCATTGAGTCCAGCTGCTGGCCCTGCACAGGACCATCCCAGAGTCACACCATGTGCCTGTAGCTTATATAGGGGAGGGGATAAAATGGGATTTGGTCCCTTGGGGCTTGTTGGTGCTCCAAGGGAAAGCAGCATGTCCTGGCCACGACGGCAGCAAGAGGGAGTAACTACCAGGAGGAGGAAAGGAGCAGCTGTGGGGAGATGGGGCTGTGAGGTCTTTTCCAGCCTTAACAGTTCTGTGACTCTCCTGTGTGAGGTGTCCAGGCTCTTTCCTGGTGCCTCTTCTTGCCTGATTGGGATCTTGTCCCTGGCTGTGTCACACAGGTGCTTGGGTCAGTGTCACCTCAGTGAGAACTGTCTGGTGATTTGAAGTTGTCTGACTGCTTCATCCCGCTGGGTGCTGTGCAGGGGGGTCCTGCCTCGGCTGGGTGGTTTGTAGATCATTATCAAATAACTCTTGAATGTCATTTACATGGCAGCAGTGAAGCAAGAGGGTTCACCTGGGCTCTGCAGCTTTGCTGGAGGCGGGGCTGGTTGGGAGAGCTTGGCCAGGCTCATCTGTGGGATTGGAGCTTCAGTCATAGGCCAGCCCAGCTGGGGGGAAGCTGGAAGGTGCCTGAGGCCAGAAGTTTCTTTGTGCAAAGGTGTCTCCCTCCACGTGCAGCTTCTTTTTTTCCAGTAGGCCCCCGGGCAGCTCTTGCAGCACAGGGTTTGAGTTGCCACCATCAAGGTGAGCCTCTCCAAGAATCATGGAATGGTTTGGGTTGGAAAGGACTGTAAAGACCATCCAGTTCCAGCACTGCTGCCATTTCCAGGTACACCTTCCACTGGAAGGGGATGCTTTCCTCCAAGGGGAAGACCATGGAGCAGAAGAGCAGCCATGCTACCGAAGGTGTCCATGGGTCCCTTTCTTGGATGGGTCCCTTACCAGGCTGGCCCCAGTGCTCACCCTGCCACGAGGCAGAGGTGAAGCCCTGGCAGGAGGAGCTGCAGTGTCCTGTGGTGCTGGATCCTGCAGGACAACCTGCTTTAGAGGTGCTGGGACATGCCCTGGGGAGGGAAGGTCTCCTGTGAAGGCTGCAAGAGAGTGGAGCTCACCTGGCCAGACAAAAATCTTGCTCTGACAAAAATCTTGCTCCACCCGTTCTCCCTTTAATTTCTGGGAGCCAGCAAGTATCCCTGTGCAGCCCCATGGCATGGCAGGGAATGAAGGGGGGGATGATGTGAGCTTCTCCCCCCTCCCTCCCAGCGTGGTCAACACAATCCCAGCCCTCCTTTTCCTCTCCATCCAAAATAACAGGACACCGAGCAGGCGGCGGAGCCCAACGGGGACCCTGCGTTGGGAGGGTGGTGCCGGCAGGGCAAGGAATGAAACGGAGCCGGTGATTTCCTCCAGGGAGCGGGGCGGTGAGGAGAGTGGGGGTTGGCTGCTGGGGGGGCGCGAGGGGGGTGGTGTGGGGGGTGGCAGGAGAGGGAGAGACACCGGGTTATCAGAGAAGTGTGAAGACAATAATGCAATCTGACATTTCTGAAATGAGACCCCCCGGTTGCCCTGGCAACGGCTCACGTGGGACCAGCTCCCGGGAGACGGCTCCGAGATGTGCTATAAATGATGTTTGATTAGAATTTAAATCATTTAGGCGGAGAGAAGATAGGCCTTTTGTCAGCGCGGGGACCCGCGGGGGTCAGCCCCCAGCAGCTGCCTGGGCGCGCGTCGGCACCGGGGCAGCGCCGGCCCCGGGGCGAGGGGTCACCCCCGGGATTGATCCTGCCCTCCCTCCGCCGGGGCCCTGCTGACCTTTCCAGCCGCGAGAACAGGGGGCTTGTGGCCAAGGCAAACAGCGGCGCGGGAGGACGGTGGTGCCTCGGAGCCCTGGGAACGTCCCTGGCATCACCTGAGCTTTGGTTTTCTCCCAGCTGGTGCAAAGCCACCAAAACTCTCCCGTGGCTTCCACCAGCTGAGAACGTGGCCCTTGGCTTTCTCGGTGCCCTAATTAAGATAATCACACTTCAGAATCAATTCTGCCTCCCTAAAAGTTTCCTTAAGGAACAGGGAATGAAGCATGACATTACCTCTAAGAGGAGTGCCCTTCCCAGCTTGCCTTCAGGGATGTGACCAGGTTCTCCCCATCACCTCCAGACCATGCTAGGAGAGCTCTCCATCATCCAACCCTGTTCAGAGGAACTGTCTGGGGGCAAGAATTTTGCTGGACAACTGTACCCTGAGCATTTCTTGCTCTTTCCAGCTCCTTGATGCACACACTGAAGCCCTTTTTGCTGTACGAAGCCTTCCTCGTGGTGAAATATATTTTTCTGGCTCTGGGGGCTTGGAGGACTTCATGCATGGAGCAACAGAGATGGAGACGGGGTCAGCAGCCGTGGTTTATGTTCCTGTCATGCCCAAACTGCAGTTGCTGGGTTTATTGAACGAGGTCTCCAAGTAATGAAATGCAGGGAAGCCTCAGCTCGGGTGTGAGGTCTCTGCTTCGCTGCAGCACAAAGGAGTTGGGGTCACTCTGGTTCTGAACTGATGACACCACTCCAGGTAGCCCAGTTGTCTTCATCCAGTTCAGTCAGGTGACTTTAAAGCATCTGGACTTTATTCTGAGGTCTCATGGGCGGTGTGGAGAGGTGGCCACCATCAGAGCCAGAAGGCACCCCCATTTTGGGAAGGCTGGGCATCTGGAGAAGCTGTTAATTTGCTTTAATATTAAAAAGCCTGAGCTCAGGCCTCAGATTGAGTGAGGAATAAAAGTACTTGATTTCCCAGTTGATGGGAGAACGGTGTTAGAAGCAAACCAGCAACTGGGCACTGGCTTTTTTCTTGGAAATTTTTAAAATTGCTTTCTCTTTAATGCTGCGGTTTAGGTTCAATGAATCTTCAGAGCTTTTCAACTCCCTGAAAATGCCATCTGATCATGAAATTAGAGCTAAACTAATAAGTCTCAACAAATATTAATCTAATGAATTTAGCTTCTTTCTGTTTGTGGACCAGCAAAGAGGGGAATTGCAATGTTCTCATATGTATTAATTGTTTGAATGTATTCGACAAACCTTTCCTGACTGCTTTGAGTGTGTGCCTTGGTCATGAATATTCTGAGTTTTGTTTCTGGGTTGTGACCACCCTGTACATTCAACTACAGCTGGTCTGGGGGAAAAACTCAACCAAGGGGAGTGTGGGTCTTAAAATCATAGAATGGTTGGAAGGGACCTTGATGCTCTTCTTGTTCAAACTCCCTGCTCGTGGCCACCTTCCACCAGACCAGGTTGCTCCAAGCCCCATCCAACCTGGCCTTGTCTTGCAAGCTCTGAGCTTTGCTGTAGGTTTCCCATCTTCTGATGGTCTTTCACCTCAGGTGGACTCTCTGAATGTCTAAAGGATGAATTGGATGAGAGAAGAAACTGTGCAGAGTGATCCAGGTTCTGGATGTGCGGGCGTCTTGGTGACATTAGCCGGGATGAGGGATGTGCAGGGCTGGGCTTGGGGGCTGGAACATGATTCTTGACACCTCTGGGTGGCTTTGGTGGGTCTCACCATGATTTTAAAATCACTAATGAGCATCTGTGTTGTCTCCAGCGAGGTCTGTGGTGTTGCACTGAGTTGTTGTGTCCGTTAGCTTATTTGGGAGATGTTACAGATGGAGTGGTGGTGAGGTATTCCTGCAAGGAGCAGCACAAGAGTGTGGTGTTTGGGCTTCTCCCCAAACTATCTAAACAAACTGGGAGCTTTGCCAGCAAGCAAAATCACTGCTCCTGTCCCTGTGTGCAGCTACAGAGCCAGGACAGCCTGGGGGGTCAGAGCAGGACCACAGGAAACCCAGTCAGCTGGAGCCCTCCCCTTCCATAGGTCTGCCTCTGCCAGTGAAATGGGGCTTGGAAGCTGGAGACTCCCTGGGCAAGGTCCCTGCTTGCTTCCCAGAGTACCAAGGGGCAGAGCTGTGCTGCTCCTGACTGCTTTGGAGCATCATTTTAATTAACAGGTGTTGTGCTCAGCTTTGGGGCATCTCTTCTGGGGGGTGACAGCAGAGCCAGAGGGCTGGCACTTGGGGTCTTTGGGGCTGGATTTTCCTCCTCCAGCCCACCCTGTAGGATTTGTGCACCCCTCTGCTTGGGGAGAGGGGCTGGTTGGGCTTTGCAGAGGGGTGAGGTGTGGTGCTGGGGAGGTGTGGGCAGGAGGTGCTGTGCGGGGCCAGCTCAGGGCCCCACTGCGGTGCCGTCGGTGACACCTCGTTAATTGGCACAAGCTGGAAGTGCAAATCCATGACAAGAATGGGCTTGTCATCGGCTAGGAAGGTGTCCTGCAGCCCTGCCTGCCCCTGTCACCCTGTGCATGTCGATTCAGGGCTGCTGCAAGTCCCCAAACCCGATGGTGAAGGTGGTCACAGAGGAGTCATCTCTGTGGTGTTGGGGAACCCAGCACTGTGAACCCACAGGGGCTCTACTGGCTTTCGTGGCTGATCTGACCCTGATGAGGATGGACAAACGTGCTGCTCTTTAAATGAGCACTGGATTGCTGGGTTTGTGGCAGGGTAGCTGGTAGTGGGTGCCCAGCAGGCTGTTGTCCTCCTGCATCCCCCAGGTGGGGATGTCCAATGGACTGGGCTCATGTCCAGCCCTGGGAGGCTTGTAGGGCCTGGGAATGTACAGCGAGGATGTTTTAATGGGGACTGGCTGCAAAATGGGGATCCTGAAGCTCCCCAGTCAGTGCCAGGAGCAGGAGCATCAGGACAGGCAGGGAAGGGTGACCTGCCTCTGCTCTAAGTGTCCAAGAGTTTGGATCCAGGGAGATGGCAGGGGAAAGGATGCTCAGACCCTTCTCCTCCTGTTGGGGACTATCCTGGTGATCTGTAAGCTCAGAAATCATAGAATCACAGACTGGTTTGGGTTGGAAGGGACCTTGGAGATCCTCTAGTTCCAATCCCTCCACCATCAGACACTTTCCTCTAGACCAGGTTTCTCCAAGCCCCATCCAGCCTGGCCTGGAACACTTCCAGGGATGCACCATCTCTCTGAGCAACCTCACCACCACTGTAAAAATCTTCTTCCTTATACCTAATCCAAACCATGCCATGCTCTGCCCCGGCACAGCATTCCCAGGCTGCTTTAGACAGCTCCTCCTGCAGCATTCCACCTCCTCCATGAAAATATCTGAAATGCTGGATTTTTGGCCTAGCTCCTGCCCCATTTCCCTTGGAGTCCCTGTATCAGATTGCAGTGGCATTCCCAGAGCTCCCTCTGACCCTCAGAATGCCTGATGGTGAGGATGTGACAGCCAGGAGCTCATGGGCCTGGAGAGACCCTTCCTGTCCCTTCCTCAGTGGAGAGAAGTGGCCCAAGGTAATACAGACAGATACAGAATGGACATAAAACTAAATATATTGCTGTGTCTGATCAAAGATAAATTATTTTTGGCAAATATTAATGTTCCAGCAGGAGTGTGACAGGAGCCACTTCAGTGCCCTGGGAACACCTCTTTATTTCCATTTAGCTCTTTGGTTTGATATCTGAAATGCCCTCCCCCCATGACTGGTGCATCCTTCCATGGGAAAGGCACCTTTCCTATGGGTCTGGGGACAAGGGCAGGGAGAGGCAGCCCTTGTCACCTCCCTGGCACCAGCTGCTCCTCTCTTTCCTTACCTGACACATGGGCACTGGGTAGGAAAAGCTGTGTTTGCACCTCAGCTGATGTCCAAAGCATCCACTGAGGCTGGGCTGGCTGTGGAAAGGGCTTTCCCACTGGAAAAATAACTGCAGGCAACTGGACAAGTCAGTGCTGTGGGGTTTAGCATAAATCTCTTGGCTTTGAGAAGGGGAAACACTGGAAGTGATGGCCTTGGGAAAACCTGATCCTTGGGAAGGGTCAAGGTGGTTGAAGGATGATGCTGTTACACTGCTGTGGTGTGTTACACAGGGACTCTCCTGGCATCACTGGGAAATCTGGGAGGAACTGGTTATAAGGGCATGGAGTGATAGGACAAGGGGGAATGATTTCCCACTGACAGAGGGCAGGGTTAGATGGGATATTGGGAAGAAATCCTTCCCTGTGAGGGTGGGGAGGCCCCGGCATAGGTTGCCCAGAGAAGCTGTGGCTGCCCCTGGATCCCTGGAAGTGTCCAAGGCCAGGTTGGACAAGGCTTGAAGCAACCTGGGCTAGTGGAAGGTGTCCCTGCCCATAGCAGGGTGGGTGGAATAAGATGGTCTTTAAGGTCCCTTCCAAGCCAAACAATTCCATGATTTCTGAGCCCCAGATCTGCCGAACACCCTTGCAGAGATGAGAGGTCCCAGCTCTGCTTCCAGGAAGGCTTTGATCAAAGCACAGAACCAGGAGCTGCCTCTGGAGCGGTGACTGGCAGCATCTGCATCTCCCTGGACCTTCTCACAGGCACTAAATCCTGTGACCTCCCACCAAACCTTCGCTCCTCGTAGTCTGTGAGGTCTCCAAAGGAGGAACAGCCATTTTCCCCCTTTGTCTGGCTCCTCACAGCCGTGGCTGTGGTGAGGGCAGTGCAGAAATGATTGATGGCAGGGAGGGAGAGGTGATGCCAGACACTGGGATGGACGGGATTAGTTGGGAACCAAGCACAGCAGCTTCACAGCATCGCTCCTCTCGTGGGCTGCTTGGCTGAAGTTCTTCTGCTCTTGATGTCTCACTTCCAGATGCCCATTTCCAAAGCAAACCCGTGGTTAACCCTTTCCACGCCAGAGCAGCACAGCGATATAGAATCCCACTCCTGAACTTGCCTGACTTATTTTTTTTAAGTATTTTTTTTAACTCCAGACATTTGCTGCTTCCCCTCGTGTTAATGCAGGCATCTTCCATCACCAAACAGCCTCCGGGGCAGAGGCAAATGGCATCAATAGCTCTGCAGCCTGTCAGGAGCACATGTCTGCCAGAGAGAGCTGGGAGGAGGGACAGCAGGACACAGGAGCAGATGGGGCCACTCCTCTTCCATCACCCCTCACCAGCAGCAGCCTCAGCCAGTTGGTGCCTCTCAGTTCAGCCAGGACTTCCCCCACCCTCTGACCCCCTTGGCACTGTGTCTTCCTTGCAATTCCTCCTGTTTTCCCCTTTCCTCCTGTAACATCTCCCCTTCCCGCACAGCTGCAGCCCTGTTTGCTGCCCAGCTGTGTGTGCCTTTTGCTCCATCTCTTTTGCTCGTGGATATTTAGGAAGGGAGCCCAGGTTTGGGCTAGTTGGTGGCTGAAGAGCCTCATGCAGTATCCTGGTGAACTGGTGATTGATTGACAGAGGGCTGGGGTGGGCTGGGGTGGAATACAGGGTGGGGAGGAGGAAGAAAGTGGGTGCCTTGCAAAGAAAATCCATTTATGCATTTGTCTCTCAGCCCGAGAGCAGAATTCCCTTCCTTTCTCCGTGGGAAATCAGGGGATGGAGCAGTTTTGCTGCTCCCTCTGCAGCAGAGCTGTTGAGTCCTGCTGGGGCAGCTGTGTGTGAGAGGAGGGGGGAATTGGGGTGGTTTGGGGGCTGTAAGGCCCCACACCTGGTAGTGGCATGAGGAGGTGGGACCAAGCACCGATTTCTTACACAGGGTCTTCAGGGAGTCACTTGGAGCTCAGGTGTTTGCCAGGCACTGACCCTGCTGCCCCTCTGCCTGAGGGGATGGGCACCTGGAGGAGTGGCACAGGGGGCTTCTGTCTGCTCAGTTGTGCCAGAGGAACAGGACACCTCCAAAAAAAAACCCCTCTCTGTGACAAGTTGTGCTCGGATAGCCACATTTTGCCGCTGGCCTGTGCTTCCCAGCCCTCCTCCAGGTGAGGAATTCCCCTCGGCATCTCCCACCCACCTTTCCCAGCGCACGGGGCTGAGGTGGGGCCACAGCCAGCAATTCCCAGCACAGGGCTGCGGCAGTGCCAGCAAGCCCCAGATAATAAACAACCGAAGGTTAGTGAAGCTGTTCTGCCAAATTTACACCCTTTCCCAGCGAGGGGAGGGGGTGGCAGGAGCCGCGGCCGCTCCCCTTGATCGCCGCATCCATCACGGGGTATGAATGGCCCCGCTCCAGGAGGTATCGAGCGGCGTTTGCAGAGACGGTGCCGGCTGTGTCAGCTCCCCTCGTCCATCACCAGCCGGGGACAGCGCTGGCACCGAGCACCGGGAGCTCAGGGAATGCTTTGACAGCGCGGAGAAGCAGCAGGATCCATCCCCCAGCTCTCCCTCCCTGCCCCAGCAGCTGGAAGGTGACCAGGGTGCCACATGCCCATGGCACAGGGGGCAGCGTGGTGAGGGGCTTCACCCCACACAGCCTTTTAAAGGGAGTTTTACCAACTTTGTGGAGACTTGGGAAGTGGGGGCTTGGGGCAGCAGCATCACTCCAGCTCCTCGATTCTCTTCAAAGCCATAGTGTTTCCTTCTGTCTTCCAGCACTTGTTTTGTCTCTCTTCCCATCTCCTCTTGCACGTACCATTCGAGTGGCTCTTACCTATTTATTTTCTCTAATGGCATCAGGCTACAAGTGGCTGAACAGTTAAAATGAACACCATCACAATGGTTTTCTCTTTTTTTTTTTTTTTCCCTTGCATCCACTCTGGAAATGGGGATGTTTGCTCTTCTCTAGCTGTATTCCCAAGGGATGGGGGCTGTCCCTTTCCCTCTGTCCCCCTCTGAGCCCAAACATCAACCAAATTCCATGAATGCAGAGAGTCTGAACATACAGAGAGGTCTTAAAGTGTGGTGTTCCTGTGCTTTTGGGATGCAAGCGGGTGCCTGGGAGGAGATGATCCTTTGCTGTCTTCACCAAATGGAACCATAGGAGCAGTGCTGGGGACAGGTGGCCACCACTCCTGTGGATGGAGGGCCTGGCTCTTCTCATGCAAAACAGGGAATGAAACTGGATTTTGAGCCAGCAGGAAGGGGTTTCTGTGGATCCCACCTATTGCTTGGTGCTCCAAGTGCTTTCCTGGCTTTGCCTCTAAATTCCCTGCATCCCCTCCTGCTGGGATGGAGGTGGCTGTGTCGTGCTCCTGTGGGTGATGGGAACCAGGGTGAGGTCTGTGCTGGTTCTGGGAGTACCAAGTGGCCCTGGCCTGTGGCTCCTGGCTGGGCTGTGGGGGTGATCCTCTGTACTTCGTGTGAAACAGGATGGTTTTTGCAGCCTGAAACCATTCCTGAGGTGTGATGGGTGCCAACAAACATTGCTGTGACCCTGAGCTTTCCCAGCACCCTATAAATCCATGCCCACGTATTCCAGCTGCCTTAGTGATTAATGCAGCCAGGCTTCTCCAAGTTTATTGCTCAGAAGTTAAACCAACCAACTTCAGACCAAAAACAAGGTTATTTGCCTCTCTCTGAACTATTTTTCTGCAGTGCTGGCAACCCCAACAGCCCAAACCTTGTGAGGAGGGAAAGGGATCTTCCTCCTCTAGCCAGGCTGGATGAGGGAAAACAAACAAGATTGCAAACAAGCCTCTTGCAATTCGTGAGGTTAATAGAAACTTCTCTTCTGGATTTTAGAGAAATAAATAACATTGCCAAGCCAAAGCTTTATGAATGAAGTCCTCTGCCTGCTGTTTCTCTGTTATCCCCTCTGTCCCAAAACAAACCGTGGGTGACTCCACAGCCTCAGGATTTTGACACGCTCCTAAGTGAGTGATTCCTGAATATGGAGCGTGTTTAGGGAGAGGTGGGAGTCAGCTGCTGAAGGAGACTCCAGCCCATCCAGCCAGTGCTGCCTGGCTTGGGGTGCAGGGCAGAACCTGCTGCCAGGTGTTGGGGGAGATTTTACCCGAGGTGGCAGCCACTGGGGTTCCATGTGATCCCAGCACAGGTACAAGCCCCTCACTGCACCCTCAGCACGGGTTTGGGAATCACTGTGGGGTGATACTGATCGCACAGCTGGGACGAGGAGAAGTCCCACAGTGTTGTTGGGATAAATGGGATTCGAGGGCTGGGCAGGGTTGGCCTCACCTGGAGAGTGCTGGGGGACATTCCTGGCAACCTCAGTGCATGGTCCTCACCACGCTCTCAGCTCGTGGTCCCCCCAGACCCTGCACTCCAACTCCTGCATCCATTCCCTGGGGCTGCAGGGTGGGCTGGAGGAGAGGATGCTCCGAAGGAGAGGATGCTCCGAGCTGCTCCCCTCCTCCTGCCGCCTCTCCTGCCCCGCACCAGCGGTGGCTGGGCATGCTCCATCCCCGTCCTCCCCCACGGCTTGCTTTCCTCCTTCTTCCCTCACAGCTGCTTTCTCCTTCTGCTCCTGCTCCCCTCTCGCTCCCTCCACTCTGCCTCAGAGACACACATAACTCTCCCGTGAAATATATACAGTGTAAATATATAAAAAGCCGGCGTTTGCCTGCTGCTTATGTATTCATGAAATAGTAAATAAATTTTATGGGATAATGTGAAGGCTGCCAGGGAGCAGGAGGATGAAAACTAACCCCTAATGAGCCTCCGTGTCAGTTTGGCACACTCGGGATCGATCTGCCGCTTCCATTTAGCGCCCGAGCGTGGGGGTGGAGGAGGCGCTTCCTCGGCTTGGCCCCGAGCAACGCTGACGCCTCGGTGATGGGCGCGGGGTCACCGGCTCGGTCGAGCAGGACGGGGATGGGAGGGGCTGGGGGTGGGCTGTGAGGGTGCTGGTCAGGATCTGGGTGAGATTTGGGAGGCTGCAAAATGATGGGGGGTGGGGGTTCCTGAGGAGAGGATGCTTAGGCTGGCATGGGGAGGGATGTGGGGACAGATGTAGGGTGGGATGCAGGGTGGGCTACAGGCTGGCACAATGGGGGATGCAGGGAAGGATACAGGGTGGGATTCAGGCTGGCACAAGGAGAAATGCAGGGAAGGACACAGGGTGGGATTCAGGCTGGCACAATGGGGAATGCAGAGAAGGATACAGGGTGGGATTCAGGCTGGCACAACGAGGGAGGCAGGGTGGGAAGCAGGCTTGCACGAGGAGGGATGTGGGAAGGATGCAGGCTGGAATGCAGGGTGGGATGCAGGGAGGGTCACAGGCTTGCATGAGCTGCCAGGTTACAGCAAGGATGCTGCCCTCAGCAGGCAGACAAGGAGGGCTGGGGGTGACAGGGTGGTGAGGGGTCTGCAGAGGTGGGGAACAGCCAAGTGAGAGCCAAACTTTCCTGCCGAGGCTCTGGCCCTGCTGTTGATTTTGGCCATGCAGAGAGCCTGGCCCAGGAGGGTCTGGGCTACATCCTTCCACCAAGTTGCTCCCTTGGCAAAAAGCATCTCCTGGAGAAGAGCTGAGTTTCCCCTCTGCAGCTCCCCAAGGTCTTCAACCCTCCCCCAGGGAGCACCAGATCCTGCAGGGATGGAGACAGGCTATAGCTGCCCAGGTCACTGGCACATGGGGGTCCCTTTGCTCCCACTGTCCCATTCCAGTGGGAATACTGGGGACACAGGATGTGGGGAGACCTGAAAAGGAGAAGATCTGGGTTTTGGGAGGGCCCATAAAACCAGTGAGACCCTGAACACCCCACAGTCCTGTGGGGCTCAGCCTTCCTGAGATGGGAAGAAGGGGGAGATGTGTTTGGGGCACTGTTGGTGCAGGACAGTGGGGTTTGCCCCAGTGCCAACTCTCTCACCCCTGTCTTCAACAGCAGGTGAGGTTTTGGGGTTATTTCTGGTATGAAAAAACCTTTCCTTTAATTCAGTGTTTGAGTGGTAGGGTTGTATATAATGAGGGAAAAGCAGGAAAAATATGTGTGCTTCCAAATGCCTGGGGACGTGGTGAACACCAGACACCCCTGCACACCCACCAAGCTTAGAAATAATAATACAGGGAATCCACTCATATTCAGGGTGAAATTTTAGGGGCTTTGTAGCTAAAACACAGCCTGGGTTGGAAGGAAGTAGGAATGCTGGTCTGGTTAATGAGCTCAGTTGGTGCAGATCAGCAAACGTGGCAGCACCATCCTGGGAGCTGGGCTATGGCTGTGTCTTCCCAGATATCCCAGCAAAATTTAGGGCTTCATTTAGAAAACACCCAAGCAGCCTGATGGAATACTAGAGGGGGTAAGAATTATTTATACCCATAAGTACATCAAGGCTTTACCCTTTTGAGGTCACCTTTGGGTGCAGCACAGAGGAGTCCAGCGGGAGCCACAGGATGAGGGATGTTGCCGCTGCTGGTGGAAATTTGGCGTTGGATGGGTTTTCCATCAAGGACCATTGACTTGAGGGAAAGCAGCCCTTTCCCAGCAGAGGTTTTGCCAGCTTGTGAAACCTTTGTGATGGGTGATGTGGCAGCATTTCCCCTCCATCATCACCCACGAGGTGCCAGCATCTTCACGAGGCTGAGCTGCCCCACATGGGCCACGGGGCTTTGCTAAAGTCACAACACTTGGGGTATTTAATGCTCTGTTTCATTCCCACTGACCACCCTCATCCAGAGGAGAGGTGGAGCCTGGATTTCTGATGCTTTCTGCACCTCTCTGTGAGATGCCTCCTGCAAACCACTCTCTGAGCACCAGGGCTCAGCCCCACACTGCACCAGCCCCTTTCCCCCAACCCCTCTGGCTCCCGTGGGGTGGGACCAGCTCCAGGTAGCGCTGGCTCCCTTCACCATTCCTCTCCCCAGCCCTTCCCTCCCGCACCGCCTCCTCCCTCCCTCCCTCCCTCCCTCTCTCCCTCCCTTCCTCCCCCGTCATATTTTTTTTTATGGACGGAATGAGATGGAGAAGTAAAAATTATTAACCCCGAGGTCAGCGCTGGCTGCCTCATTCCTCTCTAGCTTCAAGCACTTTCTCCCTCATCTGTTTCACAGACAGCGATGTTCGGCTCAACACATTTGCATATACTTATTGCATTTTTTTAGTCTTTATCTATTTATTTATTTTTAAAGAGACAGAGCTGCTCTTGCCTCTTTTTTTTTTTTTTTTTTTTTCCCCTCTCCTGTGAGCTTTCAACAGCTGCTGTTTGGGATTTGATTCCCCTGCCAGCACAGCTCGGTGACAGAGGCAGGGAAGTGCAGGACCTGGAGGGATGCTGGGCTTCTCTGTCTTCCTCCCACCTTGATTTCACTGCTGCTTTCTCCATGTTTTTCCTATAAAATGGATGAGTTGTCCCTCCTGGCTGCTGGGGGAACAGGAGCACCGTGGAGGATGGTCATAGGGATTCATCCATCTTGCTCTTCATGGTGATGCTTCCCCTCGGAGCACTGGTGGGGAAGGGCAGCAAGAAGCTCATGATGGTCCCACATTTGTCCAAAGCAGAGTAGAGATGGAAAACCCTCACCATTCCCAAGGCCTTTCCTGGGATTTTCATGGGTGTCATGGCCAAGCCAGCTGGGCCCACGGGGAGATACTGTCTGTCTTTTTAGAAGCCACTGGCACATGGCAAACCCTGCACTGTTATTTAGGCACTGAGAACACCCTCAGGCTCAGCATCCTCCTCCTCTTCAGCACAGCAAGGCTTTTCTCCTCCCATCCACCCCAAGGAATACTTGGGGGCAGGAAGAAAAAAAATAAAAATAAAAAATTAGAAACATTTTATCTTAAGCTCAGCATCTCCCCAAAATCTCTGGCAGATATTCATAACGGTCCAGCAGCTATTAGAGAAGGAGGGAAAGGGAAGGAAATGAATGCCGGGCGAGAAAATTCATAGCCCCGCTGATACGCCATGATAAATAATTATGAGTTATTAATTTTAAATTACATCTTTAATGCGTTGCATGATTTTAATTCCCACCACAGTATTAATATAGGGACTCTGGGTTTGATTAATTTAAAGCGGAACAGAAAGGTGTCGATTCCCAGGGCTGCCGGGGACCTCGCGGGGCTGCACGGGGAGGGGGTTCATCCCGGGATGAGCGTTGGGATAGCTGCTCCGGCACGGTAGTATGGATGGGGATGGCCAAGGATGGGGTGGGAAACAGCAGCTGCCTTGTTTTGTGGCTGGTGTGGGGGGAATCCGCGAGGGAAGAGCGTCACAGATGGGTTCAGAGAGCCAGGAGCACCCACCCTGCCTCCCCACCAAGGCAGGCGGATGAAGGCCACCAAATAGCATCCCCCAGCCTCTTCATCCCAAATCCATACTAACAAAACTAAAACAGGGACTGTCGTCACCAAAAACCCTTCCGTGCATCCCCCCACAGCCCCTCCCACCGCAGGGACCACCCCCCCACCCCCCTCCGCCCCCGCTCCACCAGGGCCGGGAAGCTGCTCCAAGTTTGCTTTCCGAGTAAACTTCCCCTAAGTGTGACAATCGCTTTAGCTTCCCAGCGAGGATTTACCGGGCTTCTGTTATCTCTTTGAAAGTCGGAGTTCTCCAAATGGGCATGAGAGAGCAGCCGGAGAGGTCAGAGCCAGTTAGGCTGCACAGCCGTTCAAAGCCCCCTTCCAAGCGGCATTAAAGACGGGATTAAGTCTAAGAGGGTTATGGAGGGAGGAGTAAAACAGCCTTGTCCTGCACACAGCGCCGAGATAAGGCTCTGTTCTCTAGGTGTGAACTCCCGCGTGTGCAAGCCCAGGCACTCCGGGGTTTGCGGCAGAAATTGGAAGGATAATACCGGAGGCGGGGGGATCAAGCCGGAGCCGGAGCGGCCCCCTCGCAGGCGGTGGGCTGGGGAGGTGCTGCTCACAGCCACCCCGCTATTTATAGGATTTTTTAATGCAGGGAGCAATGGCACAAGCGGCCTCCTTTTCCACTCGCTCGGCCGTGGGAAGGCACAGGGTTTGGGGACCCTGGATGCGGGGCTGGGTGCTGGGCTGGAGGGCACCCAGAGCCCCCTGCTCCCGTCCTGCCTCCTGGGAGAGCCAAAGGGAAAGGTTAGGGGTGGGTTTGGAGTCAAGACTGGGTTGGATGTTGTCCTGAAGCACCACATTGTCCTGAAGGATCATATTATCCCAAAGAATCATGTTATCCTGAAGCATCCCAATGGCCAACACATCAGCAGGATGTTACTATAACACACGGTGCTACTCTCACCCCAGAATTATGGGGTTTTCTCCCTTTCCCTTTTCCCAGGGCTGGAACCAGCTTTGGAAAAGCTTCCTGCATCCTCCTGCGTCTTCCCAGATGCTGGAGCCTGATGCAGCTCTTTCTGCCCTGCCAACGAGGAGATACAACCCCAAAATCCTCATGAAACAGTGGGGTTTGCTTTGTTCAGGGGCTGCTGTGGTTCTCCCTCTGGCTCCTCCAGGTTCATCCTCCTCTGCTTGTTTTAATCCATTCTCCCACCTAATGGTGCAGCAGCTTCTTGGAGGTGCTGAGACCTGCCCAGCTCATGACATGTCCCCATGTGTCCATGGGGACAGTCCCACATGTCCCTGGGGACAGCCCCTGCGTGGTGGTGCCAGCTCTGGAGATCATGGCAGTGGTTATGGCAGTCCCAGGGATTTTTCTTGGCAGCCAAATTCCTGCTCTATTTTTTTGTAAATCAGTAGGAAATGTTGGCAGGAATTTTCTAGACTTTGGGGATTTTTGCTGGGAAATAATAATTCCGAAAACAATCCCTTTTGCCCCAAATAGGGATTATGGGGATGGTGATTTGGGAGGGTGTTAAATGCTGATGGCTTCATTTTGTTATCTTGGCACAGAGGTCCCACAGGCAGTCACAAAGTGGGGGGTTTAGGGTGGTAATTTTCCATATTAACCCCCAAAGAAGTGCCTGAAACCTCCAGCCAGCCCCAGTACAGAGGGATCCAGGCTGGAATCTGCTGGATGAAGGGATATGGCCAAGGCCATTTGGGCAGATGGTGGCAGAGCAAAGAAAAAATGTCCTTTTTCTGGGCTCTTCAGCTCCTCTCCCTCAGCACACCTCTGCTTCAGTGGGTTTGTTTTCCCCCAGTGATGCTGCAGAGAGCCCATGAGTGCAATTAGTCACCCCTAATTACCCCTGTGCCCACTCCCTGAGCAACCCCCTGGCAGCTGCTCATGTAGGAAAAGCGACCCATATCCCGGGAAGAGACAACAGTGGTGGGATTTTCCTTGGTGTTCATCCCTTCAGTGGCCAAATATTAGTAGTTTTATCCATCTCACAGCATGGCTGAGAAGAAACATCTCGTGCCAAAGGGGAAACTGAGGCACGGGTCGTGCAAAGCCACTGATGGTGGTGCTCAGAACGGATATTTGAGGGTCCCCTTCCAGCTGGAGATATTCCAGGATTCTATTATTTCAGTAGGGATGTAAGTACAGCATAGGGATGAGGAGGGGATGGGATGAGGATGGGGATGAGGAGGGAGAGAGAGATGGGGATGGGGCTGAAGCACCAGCTGCATTTACCCTCCCAAACCCTGCAAACAGCAGATGAAAGGCCCAGCTGAGGGAGATGCTCCTCACCAAGCACCCTCCAAGGGTGGTGGGATCCTTCCTGGCACTCTTTGTCTTGCTTCACCACCCTCAGTGGGTTTCACAGCCCCAGGAGCCGCTACCGGCAGAGGGAGCGGGAATTGTGTGGGATTTGAGCCTCTCCCAAGTACACTGTTTGCATTTTCCCTTCATTGGCTGGGTCCCTGGGCTGCTCTCCGAAGAGCCAAGTGACAGTGTTCTGTCTGCACGCTCAGAGGCTGTTAAATTAAACAGTTCAGGGAATTAACTGCATGCCATGAGCTGCAGCAAACCCACTCGCAGCCAGGGACGGCTGGATTTGCTCCTCGCCAAAAAAAACTAGGAAAACAACGCTAATAAAGAAGGATAACAGAGTCCCTGCCTGCTGCACAGAGCCTTTTATTTCTTTGTTGGCTTTGCTTCCTTATTTTTCCAGGTTTGAGGGCCCTGTGGTCAGGATGCAGCTCCCTCAGGGGGTGGCTGGGATGGGGATGCCCAGAGCTGTGGCTTGGCTGGACCATGGGCTGCTGCCTCCTTTCCTCGGAGCCCAGGAGGGATTTGCCAGGGCTGGCAAGCAGGAGCGTTCTGGGCTCAGCCGGGAGCTCAGCCCAAGGTCAAAGCCTGGCTGGGTCTGTCCCAAGGCAGGCAGAGCTTAGCTCACTACAGCCAAACACTCAGGCTTTGCCTTCCCAAATGTGCCCTGTTTCTTTGGAGCATCTCCTGGATGGCTTCATGCCCTGTCTGCTCATCCCCCTGCCAGTGACCCCCTCCTTCCTCAATCCTGATTTTGTCGACCTGGGTCTCCCATTGCCCTTCCCTGTGCCAGGCAGAAGAGCCTTGGTGGTGCTGGGCTCCCCCCATTTCTCCTCCTCACCTCCCATCCCAAGGGTTTGGGGCACACAGAGCATCCCCATCCCACCTATCCACAGGGCAGGGAACAGGAGGAGCACTTTTCTACTTAGGTTTTTAACTCCAAAACCAAAAAATTAAACGAATGAAGAGTGAGAGAATATTCACACCCACAAATCTCACCAAAGGGGTTTTCCAGGGCAGGGCTTGCTTGGTGGTGCCATGGGATTCAGGGATGGAGCCCTGCTGGCCTCACCACACACCCATGTCATGATGCCCTTCTGCTGCATGCAGAGGCTTTTTATGCTCCCTCTCCCACGCACAGCTAAAGATCTCCAGGCATTTTGGGTGATGGGACTGGTGGAGCTCCCTGCTTTCTTCCAGGGCACCGAGCCCTGAGCTTGGGATCTCTCCCAGCCCGGCCGGAGTGGGCTCCCTCCCCGTGCCGCTGTCAGGAGGAAGATGTAGAGCAATCACAGCTCTGTGCTGCAAATATTAATTATCCACTAACTGCTCTCCAGGCAGCCATTAGATCTCAGCTCTCCGACAGCTGTTCCCAGCCACCCGCCCGAGGGATGCTCTGGAGGGGGAGCAGCCGAGGGGCAGTGGGGGGCCGGGTCCCCACGCTGCTGTGTCCCACAGGGTGGATGAGCCAGTGAGGGAAAGGGAGGATTTTGGCACCAGCACTTTTCTTTCCCTGGAAAATTATTCCCATTCCAGCGTTTTGGGGGTTCGCCCTTCCTTGCTAGCCCTCCTGCAGGAGGATGAGGAGGGCTTTCTCTCCCAAAGGTTTTCACCTTTTCTCATTATTTTAGCTCCTGGCTTGCTGAACAGAGTCACAACGTCTTGCTGTGATCCCCTGCAACCCCCTCATCCTCTGACTCATTCTCCAGGGGGGCAAAATTGTTCTGTTTTGTCCCATTTCCCTTCGTCCAGCAAGTGCTCCCATTCCCACCCTCACTCTGGGGCATCACAAACCTTTCCCATTTTCCTATTTCTTGGGCAAATCCAGCTTTTTCTTACCACTGATCCCACAGGGTGGGAAGCTGTTGGCCACAGTCAGGGCACTGGTGAGGCCACAGCTGCCCAAAGACCCCCCAGTGCCAGGAGCCCCCAGACCCAAACCCTCCATGGCCTCACAGATTTCAGCTCTGACTGCACTGAGGAGCTGCAAACCCGTGGAAGAAGGAGGCAAATCAGCTGCTGGGAAGAGGATGGGAAGCATTTCCCACCTTAGCAGGGTGACCTGAGCTTTTAGGGCTCAGCAGGATGCATGCACAGGGATGCTCCCACCATACATCCCATATCCCTCTTTCCACCCGTCTTCCCACAGGCAGAGCAGGCAGATACACCAAGAAGGAGCTAGTTAACGAAATAAATGAGTGAGGTAGGCCTGTGCTCATATAAATCTCTCTGAGAGAGCATTTAGACATTCCATATTTGAGCTGGCCATCATTTAAATTACTGCTCGGCCTCCCCTCAGCCCAGCCCCTTATTACCGTGGGTTTAATGCTCCGGGCTTAATTGCCATCGCTGGCGGGCTCCCCCTCCAAGCTCTCAGTAGAAATTAGCTGCCTCTCCTGCCCACTCATTATCCACCCAACCCAGGAGGCTCCAGTGTGGTCCAGGGAGAAGGTCTGGGTGTCTCTCGAGGGGTTTTGTGGGCTCCAGGGAAAAGCCCCTTATCACGGGAGCTGCCTGGAGCATTAAAAATAATGGTATCTGTTTTAATGCTTTTCTCCAGCTGCCCAGGAAGCACCTGGGGTTTAGGGGGTGGAGAAGCTGTTGGAAGGAGGAGAGGTCTTCTTCAAGAAGTTGAACTGTGTTGATGGCTTCCATATTCCTTTTCCCATGATTAATCCACTTATCCATCCCTCCACCCTCTGCCCTGGGGCTAGAGGGGGTTCCCTGTCATCTCCCTCTGTTATCTGCCAGAGGGAAAAATAATCACACCGGAGTTGTGGCTGCCCCATCCCTGGAAGTGTCCAAGGCCAGGTTGGACAGGGCTTGGAGCAACCTGGGATAGTGGAAGGTGTCCCTGCCCATGGCAGGAGGTGGAATGAGATGAGCTTTAAGGTCCTTTTCAACCCAAACTGTTCTGTTAGTCTATGATCTTTGTCCTTCAAAAAGAGGTAGGAAAATGGGAAGGGCTGTGAAGTACCAGGGGGAGGGTGGGAGAAGAACCACTTGCTAGAAGGAGGGAGATGGGACCAAAACTGAAAATTTTGCCTCTCTGGAAAAGGAGCCAAAGGATGAGAGGTTTGCAAGGGATCGTGGTGAGACGTTGTGACCCTGGGAAGGTGTGACTGTTCAGTGAACCAAGGAGGAAAGCAATGAGAAAAGATGAAAAAAATAGTCAGGGAATAATGCAATATGTTAAAAATACTCTGTATGTTCATCTCTTGAGGGGGAAGATCCAGAAAGAGCTCAAAATTCAGGTCAGCTTCATCAAAGGGTCCAGTGCAAAGGGGAATAAAAATATGTTTATCCCCAGAAAAGTGCAAATGTTTGAGTCTGGTCATTTTCCAACGGAAATATTTGGCCACCTTGTTGCAAAACAAGAGGTTTCCTTTACCAAACTTGCCTCAAACCCAACTGAAATCAACCTCAACCCACACCAGGCAATTTTTGTGCAAGTCCAAGACAATCCCAGGGTCCTGCAAAGCCCCAGGGGAGCAGAAGCTCGTGCTGAGTGACAAGACCAAGGCCATGCAGCAGGATCTTTGCACAAGGGGAATCCCAGGGGAGGGTGAGATGGTCCAGGGGGTGTCCCAGGGATGCTGATCCCAGTGCCTGGCATGGGGGGAAGTCATCAGTAATTGGCAGCCTGGGCTCTGCTGCCCTTTCTGTGGCATCTTGTTTAATTGCACTGGCTAACGGTTCAGGGGAAGAGCTGCTCAGGGGCCTTATCTCTGCTTTCACCATTTTTCTTTCTGGGAAATGAAGTTAAAAATCCCTTCACAGCAGCTCCAGCTGAAAAAAAAAATTAGTCCCATATCACTATTTAACATGCACTGCTAAAAACTAGATAAACACAGGCCGTCACTTGGAGATTAGCTCCTCACATGACTAAATGATTTATTTAGAAGATTCCTTCTTTTCTCTCCCGCTCTCTTTCTCTCTCTCTCTCTCGCTCTCCCTTTTCCTTGGCTAAGAACATATTAATCAGAAATTAGAGGCAGACTGAGGGATGGAGAACAGACTGACAAAGAGCAAACGGAGAGGGGAAAAGGGGAAAGGGGAGCAGGGGCTGAAGGAAGGAGGGATGCAAAGAGGGTAGGGGTGAAAATGGGATGGGGGAAGGAGAGGGGAAAGAGTGGAGGGGGACAAAAAAATGGATAAAGATGGAAATTTGAGAGGGGGGAAAGAGTGGGAAGAAATCGGGATGGGAGGGATGTGCTGGGGGGCCAAGCAGGGAAGAGGGAGCTAATGCAAAGGTGAAAGGGTGGAGGGCAGGAATGAAAGCGAGGGAAAAATGTAAAGAGGGAGGGAGAAAGAGCCCTAATTGTGTGCGGCAGGAATGCGCGGGGCTTAGCCTGCGCCCCGGGGGACTCCTGGCCCTGAATGATTAAGGTACTTATCAGGCAGGGAGCTCCGGAGGGGCACGGAGCAGCCCCCCGCCCCTCTAAGCCTCCCTCCCGGCCGGGGCCGAGGGGATTTGTGCCCCCCAGCCCCGCTTTCCCACTCCAGGTGTTGGCGATAAGAGCATCCCGGCGCTGCTCAGCCCTCTCACATCCTTTCTGCCTCCCTGCTCAGGCGTGAAGGGAGGGGAGAGGGGCGTGGGGGGGGGGCCGGGGGCTTCTCGCTGGGGATTTGCAATAGGGGGATAAAGGGAGAAACAACCCTGGCAGGATTAAAGGGGAGGGGTCTCTGCTGGGATAGGTGCTGTGCAGTGTCCCTTTTCTTTTATCCATATAGATAACCAGGCCCTGAGGCTGAGGCCTACAACGATAAGGAGATTAGGAGGATTGGCTCATTTGTAGTGAGATCCTCCAGCAGGGATATTCTGGCTCTCTATAGACCCACCAGAAGGTTATCTAAATAGGCTAGACTTGAACTAACCCGGAGCTGGGCCCTGGGGGAGGCTCCCGGGACAAAGCTGGGATGGGGTAGGAGGGAGGGAGATGGGTAAGAGTGATGCTGCCTTTAGCCAGGGACTTCCAAAACACCCAACCATGCCTGGAGTTGGCATCTCCAGCAGGAGAGGCCCAGCTGTTCCCTCCAGCTAATGTGTGAACAACAATTCTCCATCTGAAACAGCAGGTCAGGATGCTCCAGAGATGATCCATAAGGTGTGGAGGGAGCCTTCATCACCAGGCTGGGATGCTGGGACAGTGGGATGTTGGATGCTGGGATGCTGGGACAGTGGGATGTTGGATGCTGGGACAGTGGGAGAAGCCAAAGGAATGGGGAAATTCAGCATCCATTGATGTCAGGATGGGTCAGTGTGGTCACCTGCCCATACACACCCCATTGCCAGGTTCACCCCACATGGCATCGCTCTCCCAGGGTCCCACTGGCACTGCCACAGCTCTGCCCAGTTCTGGCCACCCCACACACTCAGTGCCAGGTGACTGGGGTGTCCTAGGGTTTCCTCCCCAAACATGGACAGTGGAAGGTACCACATGGGTGATTTCATTTTTCCATCATGTCAAACATTGCTTAGCTGGGAACTGGAATTCAATTAAACCTACAAAAATAAGACTTGACTTTTTTTTTTATACCTTAACAAAACCTTAAAGAAGTTGAATACATAAGGGGAAAAAGACCTTGCATTTCCCAAACATTAAACAGATTTTTAGCTAGGCTCTTGGAAGACTGGAAGTGTTGTCTGCAGCGAGGGACCCAAACCAACTGTCCCCCAGCAAACTTCACCCCTCACATGGCTCTAACCTGCAGAATTAGAAGACAAAACCACATTTTCCTGCCTTCAACCTTCCAATTCCTCTCCCAAGTTGGACAAATCAGTCTTTGAGCTGGACCAATTGAGGAAACTGAAATAAAATAAGAAGTATCTTTGCACATATAATGTTATTAGCAAGGACCACTCTGGTAATTCAAGGTTTAGGTACTTAGCAGTCAACTTTTGGGTGGTTCAGTAATTCAACTTGCTTAAAAACTTCAACTGCAAATACGTACACCTATCTTTTTATATATGTATATAAAATTGTACATATATATTTAATTTCCATGTGAATAGATTACACTAACCTTAGGCTTTAACATAGGTTTACCATAATGTTAACTTTAATTTTAATTCGATTAAGTTTTTAAGGCAAATGTAATTCATTTAAATTAAAAAATCCAGCTTCAATGAAAAATCAGCTTTTAATTATAAGATCCACCTTTTAATTTCTTTTTTTTTTTTTAATTGATTTTGATCCCCCCCTTTGCACAGAATGATAAGCAACAGTCCTCGGGCATCGTGGGTGTCACTGTGGGCACTGGGATCAGTCACCCCTCGCTGGTGGCAGAGCCAGACCAGCCTCAAAACACCACCCACCACCTCCACTGGCTGCTGCATTTCCCTTAGTCCCTGATCCATGGGCCAAATTTGAGAGGGGGAACAGGGTTTGGAGCTCCTGGATTTGCTCAGAGCTGCTGTGATGGCTCTAAGGAGCTCCAGTGTCCCAGCAAAGTGGGGCCTGTGTGCACATTCCACATGGATACAAATCCTTGAGAGCCAGGAAAAGAGCTGCATAATGGGAGCAGGGACACCTTCCACTAGCCCAGGTTGCTCCAAGCCCCGTCCAACCTGGCACTGAACACTTCCAGGGATGGGACAGCCCCAGCTTCTCTGGCCAACCTGTGTCAGGGCCTCACCACCCTCACAGGGAAGGATTTGTTCCCAGTATCCCATCTCTCCCTGCCCTCTGGCAGTGAGAAGCCATTCCCTCTGTCCTGTCCCTCCATCCCTTGTCCCCATTCCCTCTCCAGCTCTCCTGGAGCCCCTTTAGGCACTGGAAGGGGCTCTCAGCTCTCCCTGGAGCCTTCCCTTCTCCAGGGAACCCCCCCCAGGTCTCCCAGCCTGGCTCCAGAGGAGAGGGGCTCCAGCCCCGGCAGCATCCTCATGGCCTCCTCTGGACTCGCTCCAGCAGCTCCACGTCCTTCTGATGTCTGGGACCCCAGAGCTGGAGGCAGCTCTGCAGGTGGGGTCTCACCAGAGCAGAGTAGAGGGGTAGAATCCCCCCTTTCCCTGCTGCCCACCCTGCTGTGGGATGAGCCCAAGACAAGGGATGCTCGATGGGACGGTGATCCCCCACTCAAGCTGGGCTAAGCCCCTGCTCTCCCTGCCCAAAAGGGGCCAAACACTGCTGGGCCTGCCCCACTGCCCTGCTGGGATATGGATATGAGCAAGCAGAGGTGTGTCCCCCACCATGGGCCTTCTCCCCGGGCATCACCCCACTCCTGGTGGGAGACACAGCACATGTGATATGTGATACCGGCCACAACCATTCCCCCCGACAGCCTCCCTGCCTGGGCTCATCTGCACTTTTGACACCAGGAGCCTGAAAAAGGACTTTTTTCTCATCTACACCAGCCTTGCTATTCCTCCCGTGGTGTTTTTCCTTTCCCCCCAGATCAGAGCGCAGCGACGCTGGGGCAGCCTGACAGCTCACACGAGCATCCTTCCTCCTCCTCCCCCCCCTTCCCAGCCGCTTCCTCCTCTTCCCTCCTTTCCCCCTTTATATACGGCTTTTTTTTTTCTCTCTCTCTTTCCACTCCTTTCTCCTTCCTCTTTATTTTATCTCGATTTGCCACAAATCTGTTCCTCTACAAAGCAGCTGCCATCTTTGTTCTTGGCCATTATCAGCGGCGGCACACGGCCGGGCCGGGCTGCCTGGCAGACAATTGCTGACTAATAGACTGTCTGAGAGCTATTGTGAGGGGTGGCCGAGGCAGATCTGTCACCGTGTCCTATCACCCGCGCCGCGGTGACACCCGGGGAGAGCGGCGTGGAACGGGGAAAGGGGTGGGAAAGGGAAAAAAAAAAAAAAAAGTGGCTGGAGGAGGAAAAAATAAAAGGTGGAGGAGGAGGAGGGAGGAGGAGAAGAAGAAGACTAAAAGAAATGGGGAGGGCGGAAGAAGGAAAGAAGAAGGATAAGAAGAAGGTAGAAAGAAGAAAGAAAACAGAAGAAGGAAAAAGAAGGGGGGAAAAAAGAAAGAACAAGGAGACCAAAAGAAAAGAGGGAGGGAGAAAGTAAGAAAGAAGGAAAGAAGGAAAAGAAGAAGGAAGAAGGTAGAAAGAATAAAATAATATAAGGGGAAAAAAGAAAGAAAGAAAGAAAGAAAGAAAGAAAGAAAGAAAGAAAGAAAGAAAAAGAAAAAGAAAAAGAAAAAGAAAAAGAAAAAGAAAAAGAAAAAGAAAAAGAAAGAAAGAAAAGATAAAGAAGTTGTAAGTAAGAAGGAAGAAAGAAGAAAACAAAAGAAGAAAAAAGAAGGGGAAAAAAGAAATCGAATAAGGAAAAAGAAGCAGGGGGGGAAGAAGAATGAAAATAGAACTAAAAAGAAGAAGAATGAAAAATGAAAGAAAATAGAATAATAAAAGAAAAATAAAGAGGGAGGGGGAAAGGAAGAAAAAAAGAAGGAAAAATGAAAAAAGTAGGAAAAAAAGAAGGAAAGAAACAAGAAAAAATAGAGGGGAAATAAGAAGGAAAAAAGAATATAAAATAATTGGGGCAAAGAAGAATAAAAGGGGAAAGATTTAAAGAAAAGGAGGGGAAGAAGGGAAAAAATTAAAAAGGATAAAAAATTGAAGGAAAAAAATAAAACTATGGATGAAAGCAGAGCAGAAAGGGCAGAGCTGCAGGCCAGGTGGGCTTTGGAGTCTCCAGGACAGGCAGGAACAACACTTCCAGCTCCCCCCTCCAAGGCTGGGGGGGATGTCCAGAGGGTCTGGTGGTGGGATCAGGGGGGTTGCCAGGATGAGGGGTCTTTTCTCCCCTCAAAGGCAGCTGCCACGTGTGGGAGCCAGCCCAGGCTGCTGGGAGGCCCCAGCTTTGGAGGGGCCCAGGCTGCTGTGCTGGGCTTGGCTCCTCTGGTGGCTGGTCCAGTGTCACACCATGCTATTCCAGCTGCCCTCCCCGACCCCAGAGCCCACCAACCTTTGAGCCCATCACCAATGGGCTGATGGAGCTGGAAGGGGTGATGTCCCCACAGCTTCAGCCCTCCCAGGGCTCAGCAATGCGTCTGGAAGCGCTCAGCCTCCAGTTCGGGGTGTCTGAGACAGCAACTGCCCATCCAGGGAGGGGAGAGGGGTCTCCAGGCCGGCCAGAGGGGAGCAGAGTGGTCCTGGGAATGACCCCATGGGGGTGTCTCCCAGCCCCCCAGAGCACACACAATTATCCCGCTGCTCTTAATGAGGCCTTACTGCCTGAGAGAGAATTCTGTGGCAGAAAAATGTCAGGGATCCTCATCCAGCAGCAACTGCCCTTCCTGGTGTCCTCATGGACTGGACCTCCCCCCCCCTTCTGTGGCCAAGCCAGGGGCTCCATGCAGGGACCAGGAATGATGTCCTGAGCCAGGGGGGCATCTGCCATGGAGATGAGAGGCAGAGGGGTCACAGCATCCCCTCAGAGCCCCACTGGTGCCCCCAGCATCCCAAGCAGGGCCTGCCCGTCACCCCAGCTGGTCCCCGCTGCCTGAACTCACAAAGAGGCCAAGAGGGAAAAGGAAGCAGCATTTTGGGTTGAATCCTTTGAAGTTTGGGTCTTTCAATTCCCTTCCTCACATCATGGACCCAAGGAAGGAGCAGTTCCTTGCTCGGTGTGGCAGTGCCAGCTCCGTGAGAGGGGTGGTGCCTGCAGGGAGGGAGCACCCCGGCTCCACGGCGCGGGACAGAGAGGGGACACAGCAGGGAGGGGGGGAACACAGTGGGGCCAGAAAGGTGACAGCAACCGGGGCGGTGCAAGGAGGGAGCCTGTGCTCCCCGCGGGATGCATCCTGCGGGATGCGCTGGGACCAGGCGGGAGCGGCGAACGGCAGAGGGGGCTGCAGGTCAGGAGGAGCGGGGACATCGCAGGGACACGGCAGGGGACACCGCTGAGGACAGGCATGGAGCACTTCAGGGCTGCCAGGCCGTGGCGCGGGAGGGACAGCGACCTGGGTCTGCCCCGGGCCGGGATGCAGCCGAAGGGCACGGAGGCATCCCGGGATGCGGTGGCGGTGATGCCTCTGCTCGCCGGCCCTGACACCGACGTCTGTCCCCCGGGGGGCCCAGGTGGCTTCCCCAGTGTGGAGTTCGACCCCAAAAAGCACCGGGGTGGTCAGAGGCAGCGCGGGGAGGCAGCTTTATATCCCGAGCCGGCTCCCGCGCTGCGGCTCCGTGCGTGTGCACACAAGGTGAGAGGAGCTGAATAGTTGATTTCCCCAGCGGGTTTTGCTCCCGCTTGCTGTAAAGTTGTGAACAAAATGACCGGCCATGCATTGAACGGGCTTACATCGCTCTCCATATGGAAATGAAGATAATCCAAGTCTCAGCTTTGTGTTCTCCAGGAGGGAGAGCGGGGAGGGAGCCGGGGGCCGGGGGGATGGGGCAAGCTCAGAGCTGGGGGACGAATCCTGCCCTGATACCTCCTCCTCAGCCAGGCTTCATCCCCAGCCAGCACTGCCCCATCCCTCCTCACCCCACTGGGGTGATGAAGACTTTTTAGGGCCACATCAGTTCCCAGTGCCTGGACAGTCCCCGTTAAAGCTGAGCCTGACCATGCACATGCTTAAACCGAAGCCTCATGTCCTGACATCCCCTCTGGAATATTTAGTTGCATAATTCAGCTGGTTTCTCCCTCTCTCACACAAACACACACACATCCCACCCACCCACGTCTGCTTGTTCCAAATAATAACAAAGAAGGATTATTCTTCCCAAACAAAGTCTTACTAATTAGAGAGACTTTTTTTTATTTGTCGCTTGTAAAACCCTTGAAGTGCTGTTAACAGCAACTCATTTAAGAAAGACAAAAAAAACACCCCCAGTGAGCAAATACATGATCTGAAATAATCTCCAAAATGAAATAATTCTTCACTGGGCACCTTTTAAGCCTGTGGCTTGTGTGTTTGTCTCTGGATGTTGGTTGGTTTGCTTTTGGAGAGGACAGCATCCTGCAGTAATCGTGCTGGTTTATGGACTTTGTCATTTGTGTGGCTTGTTCTTAGTTCACTTCATGCCTTTTGGGTCTCTTTTTGGGGCACAAACATGCAGAAACACACTGCTGACATCAAAAAGACCTGCTGGGTTGGGCTGGAGGAGTAGGAGGAGGTCCAGAGGATGTGAGGTCAGGATCCTGTCCTGCATCTGGGTTATATTTCTCTTGGCCACCCCACAGGTGACACTGGGACCCTCACTGCCATCAGCAATAGGGCTTCCAAGTTAAATCCCCCATGCAGCAAGATTTGGGGATGGGGGCATCCTCCTGCTGCTGTGGGGAAGTCCTCACTGTGGGACAGGGGGGGGAAAGGTAGGCTGGGGGAGGATGGGCCTGGCTGGGTTACCTGCTCCAATAAGGATAAAGAGATGGAGAGCTCTGCCTCAGGGTGGAGCCCTCCCCTGGGGCACTGGGATGCTGCAATTCCAGCGTCACCCCTAAAAAATCATGTGGATTTGGCAGCTTTGTCCCAGCTGTCCCCACGCCCTCCGGCAGATCCCGGTGGGAGCACATCCTCCCCATGTGCTCTGCCTACCTTCTTCCAGGGATAAAACGCAGGTCCCAGCTTAGCTCGATGTCTTGGCTCCCCCTGTAGCCAGTGGAGAGAGAGGCACCCCCAGACCCCCCTCTCCAGCAGAGGGGTGCCAGCTGCCAGCCAGGTGAGCCAGGGCTTTGCTATCCCTTGCCAGCCCTGGTACAGTTCCCCTCCTTCTGAGGTGCCACCAGTTCAGATTGCACCCCAAACCCCTCCCCGGGGGCATCCTCCCCCTGCCCCAGCACAGAGCATCCTCCCCAGAGTGGGCACCCATCAGAGAAGGGCATGAGGTCCAGCTTGGGGACCACGGGGGGGATACCTGTGCTCCTCAAATAGGACCGAAGAGGTCTCCTTAACCTCAAGCTGGACTAGAATTCCCCCACGGCAGAGGTGAGGGGTGATCCTGCCACAGCAGGTGCCAGTGCCACGCTCGGGGAGCCTTGGCATGGCAGGGACACGCAGCTGGCTGGAAATGGGGACAGCCTCTGGATCACACCACCCCGCCCTGGCAAATTGCCGTGACTTAACAAATTCCCGCTGCCGAGCTGAGCTGTGGAAATCACTCCAGCACACGTTCCCAGCCCCTGCACATGTGCAGGCAGCACTTTGCGCTTAAGCCACATTTTCCTCCGCCACTTGCAAGGCACCCCAAGGGTCACCTGGTGCTCAGCAATCCCTCAACCAGTGCCACCTCCCTCAGGAGCTGGGGATTGGCAGTGGGGCACAGCCCTGCACTCCTGGGGACCTCCCAGGTTCAGGGTGGGTTTTGCCAGGATCTCCCCCACCACCACCTTGTAGCACACAGGGAACTGTGTCCAGTCTGTCCCTCGTGGAGACAACCTCATCCCACCCCAGGCATTTGGGATTTTCTAGGATCTCTTTAGGCCTCACATGACTTAATATATATGAAGGTTTTGTAGAGCACAGGGATTTCTGAGAAGAATTCCCACCATCCTGACTTTTATTTGCTTTAGGTTTGGGGGGGTATTTTGGAAGGGGAGGCACTGCCAATGGATTGTCTGGTGGGATAAGGCCTGCCTGTGTGGGGTGGCTGCTCCTGGCAAGGGGGATGATGCCTCCCAAAAGAAAAGGGGGCAAAACCTGAGGATGAGACTTCACCCAGAACTGTGCCAGCTTTTGTGTCCTGAGACAGGAACCTCAGGCATCCCCATGGAAAACCCCAATCCCTTCTGGGCCTCCAGTGGGGAGCTCGTGCCAGTCCATGCCCCACGTACCCAGGGCTGGGAGGGGAGAATCAGGCTGACAAATTGTGTTGGACAGACAGAGATATTTGATAAAAGCCATTTGTACAGGCTCCTGTAGGGCTGCTGAGCTCATGGACATGGGAGGATCACACTCTGCCTCGTCAGGAGCCATTCCTGTTGAGCTTGGGACGGAAGGAGAAGGGGGTTTGCCACAGGGGTCCAACAAAACCCAGAGTTAATGGGATAAATTTCTGGAAATTAGGAGAAATGGACCACCTCCTCTTCCAAGGATCAAGCTCCAACTCCAGGCATACCAGGCCTCAACCTCTCCTGCCACCCAGGGTCTGAGAACATGAGTGGCAGGGCCATGCTGGCACCCACAGGCAGGGGCAGGTAGGTTTTGCAGAGGTCTGGGCCACGCTGTCAGCACAGCAGCGTGGGTGTGCACTCAGCCCTGCTGCAAAAATCAAGCCTGGCTGGTTAATTAAAGATTTGGGCCCCAAGATCTGCTCGTTCAGTCCTGCAGCAGCAGTGCCATAAAATTGTCACGCACCATTTCCCACACAGAGGCTGAGGCAGCTCCTGGAGGAGTCGGTGGCTTCGGGTGGAAGGGGCTCGTCTGATTGCCCCGGGGTCACTTCTCGTGGGCTGCAGCCTCAGAGTCAGGTTTTGTCCTGGCTGATTTCAGCAACAGCTTTCACCCTCTCCAGGTGGATGTCCAAGCCTGAATTTGGGAATCCATCCTTCCCTCCGTCCATTTTTGAGACCATCACCAGGGGAAAGCAGCGCATCGGAAAACCTCGGTCCTGCCCACGATCTGCTCTCTGCACATCTAAAAAAACCCCAAGTACAAACAGGGGATGTGCTGGGGGATGTGCCCACAACCAAGCAATGCCCATTTACCCCGAGGTGGGGAGGTCTGGCTTTTCACCCAACCCAAACCATGGCTTTTTTTCACCCAAATTTTGCTGGTTTGTCCAGAGACAAGCTGCTTGCTCTGCCTGGGCATCTCCCTCCGCATCCCAGCCCCACACTCCTCAGCTCCAGCAGCCACCCCCAGCCCTGCTCTGCGCCACACGACCCCGGGAGGGGCGGTTTGGGGTGGGGGAGAGCAGGGTGGGGGAGCGAGGGGGGTGCTTTTGCGGGCGTGTGCTTTTTATTTCAGTAATTCTTTTATCTTGTTCTCGCACCCTGAACAGTATAAGCGTTCATCAAAGTAATTGACGTGGATGAAATTAGTGCTTCCTGCTATGTCGGACAGATAAACTTTGCTGAATATTGATTTTGCACAAAGAAAATGACATGTGCTTGGTCCTCACCCTTTATCTGGACGGAGCAGGGAGATGCTGGGGGAGGCAGGGGGGGAAGGAGGCAAGCCTTCCGCTGGAGAAGCATCCATAAGAATTACTTTTATCTCTTCTTCCACGAGAAGACAACAGAAGATAAGGCTGGGAGACAGTGGTGGGGGAGGTGGGAGGGGGGGGATAAGGAAGAGGAGCCCAGCAGAGACCTCCGCCGTGGGTTCGACGCGGCGCTGGAAGGGTTTGGGGGGCTCTTTGTGCCCTGACAGGTGCAGGATTTGGGGAAGATAACCGGCTTTTCAGGGACATGTGACGCTGAGAAAGAGCGGAAAGAAGCACGGGCTCCTCTTTCCCCTCCCCAAACCCCACCGCTGCGGGTGGAGAGGGCTGGTACTGCCGCGGAGGGCAGGGTGTGTCCTCCTCGGAGAAGGGGCAGCTCCATGGGGTGATGGACACCCCGGGGGGGGGGGGGACATTGGAGAGGGATGTGACACCTCCCCGCCCCTCAGCTGAATCTGCAATGCCTGGGCGTGCTGGGAGCGGTGTGAGCTCTGCCGACCCCGAGGGAACAGGGGTTTTGTGGGAAGGGAAAGGCTGGGCTTGGAGAAACCCACGTGCAGGCAGGGAGCCCCGCCACGATAAGATTTGACTTCAGAGCTTCGTTTTCCCTGGCTGGAGCCACGTACAGCAAAGCATCTCTCTTTATCACATCGTGCTGCTTTCTGCCAGCATCACCGGGGGCAGAGCCAGAGGGTCACCCAGGAAAACATCCCAGCAGGTCGGCTCATCCACAGCTCCTCTGCTCCTCAGGAGACCAGACCCCCTGCTCCAGTGTTTGCACAACAGAGCCACATCCAAAAAAACCCTGAGGTTTTGTGTCAACACCAGGGAAAGGTGCTGCAGGGGAACAAAGCTCTCACAGGTGCCAGTTTTCCCAAAGCAAGGGTCAGGGAAGGCTTTGGAGACACATGTGCTGCACGTGGAATATCTCACAGGGCGAACAACGAACCAGCCTTGGACTTTTCAAAGGGAAATTCAGGGATGTACCTTCTCCTGCCCTTGGTACTGAGCCCCCTTCAGAGGAGCCAAGCAGAGTCACCTGCTGATCCAGGCCCATCACAGCCCTGCCAGGTCCTGGTGGGCACCACCTAATAAAGTCATCACAGCATGATTTTTGCAAAGCCTGACACTCAGCTTGCTCAGTAAGGCCTTGGAGAACCTGGGGAGATGTGAAAATTGCCCTGTGTGAGGCTCAGAGAGCCACAGGACCTGGGGAAAGAAGGTCTGGGCAAGGAGCAGCTCAGCAGCACAGCAGCAGTGATGATTTTATACATAATTTATATATATATATATATATATTATATATAAAGACTGAATAAAAAAGGATGTAGAAAGTAATGATCCCGAATTTCCCACCCCATGCTGAGCAGAGCTGGGCATGGAGCAGAAGGCAATGGGGGAGGAGACCAGGGATGGATTTTGAGGGGAAGATCACCCCTGTCCTGAGCACATTCCCACTTAGGGCCACCAACAGGGCTGAACATTTTGGTTCAATTCCTGATCAAAGACTTCAAAATATTAGTGGATGCTCAGTTGCAACTAGCAGGAAAATAGTGGTATAAATGAGCTTCTCTAGGGGGTGGTTTTTGGGTGGGGGAGTTCTTTGCTTTGATTTCACTAAGACGTGTTGGTGTGAAGCTCCAGCAAACAACTCTCAGCAGCTTTGCAGAAGACAGGTCTTCCTGTACAAGGTCTTCTTGGCCTTTTGGTATTTTCTAAAGCCTAAACTGCAGGTTGGCAGGTGGTGGAATCTTGTCCCTGCTTTTTCAAGGAGCTGGACTCAGCACCCCATCGCACTGAGCTGAAAAATCATGCAATGCATGGAATGCTCCACATCCAGGTTTAATGGCTAAAGCTCCAGAGCTCAGGACATCACTGGTGGCATGGGGATTGCCCATGTGGAGCTGAACTCCCCAAAAGGACCCAGAGATCTTCCTTCAACTTGTGTGTGTGGTGAAATGCTCTTCTAGGCCAACACCAACGCCCCAGTTTTCCTGTTTTCCCCAAATCCTGGTGGGTGGGTGTTCAAATCTTGCCAGTGCAGAGCCAATAAAAGTCCATAGTCTCCCAGACCAGCAAAAATGACCCCTTAGAACACCGTGGGGCATGAGACAGTCAAACCCAGCACTTGTTTAACTTCCCACCATCCCAACAGCAACTCACAAGTCACCAGCAGAGCGTTCAGCTCCTTGTTTTCCTGGGAATATCCCCACCTGATTTGATATTACAAATCACCTTCCATCTGTGAAGTGAGGAGCCAGTTCTGTGACCATTTCCCCTGGGTGATGCTCTCTTAGGAAGGCTACATTTACACCAGCACCTCTTTCTCTTTTGCACCCTCACACACCAGCAGAGAATTAAAACCCTTGGTGGATTTGTTCTGCTTCCCACTTCCCATCAGAGTTTCCTATTTCCTCAGGTAAAAAGAAGCCAGGTTTCATCTCAGCTGGATCATTACAATTTCTGACTTCTCTTTCTTGATATTTCCCCCCCCCTAGATATACTAGGCCTTGGGAAAAAAAAAAAAGGAATAAAAAATGCAGCCTTTGGTTGCTGCCTGTATTTTCTAGACACAGTGCCCTGACATTGAGAGCAAACAGTTATTAAATAAACGCATTGTTAGGCATGCTTTTAGTCCTGACACCTCTGGTAAATCTGCATTTATTATTTAGTGAATTAAGTGGTTTTAAATCAAGTTATAATCGGTGGGTGCCCTTGTGCTTCTCAGTATTTTATATCCTCCCGTGCATGCTTTGTTTGCAATTTCTGTACAATTTCTTTAGGTGCATTATATATTTTCCTTGAAATAGCATCACACACCACTTGTTTGGGTACCCAGCTTCCCAGAAAGGCTCCTGCCATCAGCAGTTTGATGCCCAGCCCCTGTCCCCTGTCCCTGTCCTGCCCTAGACCAGGGGAAGACCCCTGTCCCCTCCCAGCCAGGTCTACACAAGGCAAAGAGACCTTTGTAAAACCACCTTTATCACTGAATTTCATTGACAGCCACCCAGTTTATGGGCTCACAGCTTGGAGCCCGTGGAAAGTTTTGCCAGCAGGAGACAGATGGTGTTCAGCCTTTGGGAAGCTCGTGGACCACAGGGTTGGTGATTCAAAGGTTCACATGGGGAGGTGCCCATGGCATGAGCAAGGACCAGCCAAGCTGACCCTGATCTCAGCAGCCCTTTGGGTGTCTCAATCTCCTTTTCTTCCCCTGAAAAGGTGCTGGTGAGCAGCAGCTGAGTGAGTAGGGGGTCACTTCAAGCTCAGGTCGGTGTTTTGGACCCCTCAGCAGCATGATAAAGACCATTTGTCACCCGTGCCTGTGAGGTCCCTCCTGCCACACAGGAGGTTGCAGCTGCTTGGGCTGGAGGTGGCTTGCTCTCCTGCACACACCTGGCAGCAATGGGGCTTCCCAAGGAAAGAGATCCATTGCTGCAGGAGCTCTGTCACCTCCGAACCACACTCCCTCCTCCATGACTCTCCCCAGTGTGGGGAAGGTGCTGCTCCATGTCCCTGGAAAACACAAAGCACAGTTCAGGAGGAACAAGCTTCCAGCTGGGTTTCCACTTCCTCCATCCCAGTTGGTTCCAATGCTGCAACAAACCCTCACACACCATCCCGGTGTCTTGGAGAGGCTTCCCAGCTACATCTCATCACCTGGCAAACCTCAGATTCCCATGCCCCAGATCTACCCCAGTTCAGCCTGGAGCAGCACTTGCACCATCAGCTCCTGCCCCGTGGTCCCCTGTGGCCAGGCCTGGACCAAGGGCAGCAGCCCAGCACTGCTCACCTTCTGCCATCACCCACCTTCCAGCCACTGCCAGGCTGAGGTCACAGGGCACCCAGCTCTCCATGATGTGGTGACCCCCATCTCCCCAGGACATGACCATCACCTCTTCGTGGTGTCATCTGACCTGGAAGGCAGGGCCTTTGTTGCCTTCTGCAACAAAGACTGTGAGTAAGAATAATCTCACCTAACTTTCTGGTGTTTCAAGTGAGCTACCAAAACCTGAACTAGCTGAAACCCACTTTATAAGCCCACCCGTGAGGTTGCTTGAACCCCACGGTCACGAATGTGCAAAAGAAAGGGCTTGACCAAAACACCATGATCATCCAGGGTGATTTCCCACCGGTCTTGAAGGAAATCCTGCCCTCCCTCCTCTAACACCACAGCACTAGAAATGGCCTTGCCATTGTCCAGGTGCTGTTCTACCTCCTCCTGGCTGTTGTCCCCTCTGTCACACATCATGGTACCCTGCTCACCCCCACCTTCATCGTGGCCCTGATGCCTGTGCCCACTTGCTGCCCCTCCTTGTCCTACCCCGGGGTTCTGCATCCCATCCTCCCCCACGACCTGCCTCCCCTCCCTGTCCCCCTCTGAGCCTGTTTTCCCATTTATCTCCTTTGCCTGGTGAATATACATAAATATGAGCAACTGTGTCTGCGAGTGACCTTACCTGCCCTGACTAAATTCATGTAGTGTCTGTGAAGATAATTCTAAAGCCATAAGAAGATAATAAAAAAGGGAAAGATAAAAAAAAAAAAAAAAAAAAAAGGGCAAGCATTGTGGTTTGTGTTCTCTTATCTAACCTTCTGCAGGCCCCGGGTGGGAGTGCAGTCCCTCGCTATTTAAAGGGATGCTGCAGTTGGGAACTGCACGAGGCAGCTGCAGAGAGAGGGATGGCACAGCCACGAGGGATGGCACAGCCACGGGTACCACCAGAGACAGGGCAGGCCAGGTCCTTGTCCCCTCTGCAGTGCACAGGGTGACCTCCTTTTGGTGGAAGAGAAATCATCCTGCAGCAAACCCCCCCCCCCCTCAAAACATCTGCCTGGCCCAATCCTCCCCCTTTCCCTACTCCACTGTAAGGGGGCATCCCAGCTGGGAAGCACATGGAGGCAGCGAATGGATGTGGGACCTCCAGGATGAGCAGCTGTTGCAAAGACTGAACTCGGAAAGAGAAAAACAAATCTCTGGGTGTGAGTTTTATGGTTTGGGTTTTTTTCCCATCTCAAAATCCCGCTGCAGCTGAAGGCAGCCTTTGCAGGAGAGGGCACTGATTGCAGGGACAGAGGGAATTATCACAGGCTGCATCACAGCGGTGTCATCTCTGAGCAGAATGGCTTGTCAGATAGACGGCAGTGCGGGAGTCAAAATGATCAGGGGAAACAAAACACGGCAACAAGACCTCGAGCAGATAAACCAGCAGGCCTGGGAGAGAAATCCTGAGATTTCCCCAGCTCCAAGAAATGCTGAAATCTCTGAGATCACTTTCCCGTGGGTTTAAACCTCTGCTGTCCGAGCTGTGCTGCAGCCACGTGCTGGGGTCTGTGCCAGCCCTCCCACCCTCTTTTTGAAGGCCCAAGGCTCAGATCAAAAGCAGCCTGAGCAACCCTCAAATGCCTCTGAGCTTTGCCCAAAAGCACTTTGCCCTTTTTTCTCCCATTAGCTTTGTGGCTTTGCACTGCTGGGATCTGAGTGGGATAAGCCAAACCCTCGTGGAGCTGGGAATAAAAAAGTATGGAAGAAACAAATATAGCCCCTAATGTGCAAAAGGAGGATGTGGTTGATGGTGTCACCACAGCTCTGGGTTTTGATCTATCAGGTCTCAGCCCCTGGGAGGAGAGGGGGTGCTGGGGACCTTTGCAGGGATCTGGGTGCTGCACATCCATCGTGGTTGGAGACACCAGGCTGCTGAAGCATCCAGAGCTCCTTAGGTGAAGACACTCCCTGAGTGAAGCTGCTCCCCTTCCTTGATCTGATCCTGCTGCTGCAAACCCAACATCCTGGTGGAAGAGGAGGCGCAGGGGCAAGAAATCCCCCTGCCCACCCCTCACAGCCAGGGAGGCAGGTAGGACCTGGTGGAGAAGGTCCTGCCTGGCGAGTGGCTGATGGGAAAGGGACAGGGATGGCCACTGCCAGCCCCGGGGAGCGAGATGAGGGACACCAACATGCCTCAGCCCGCTGCTCTCCCCCCCTACCCCAGCTCCTCCCGCCCCCGCCGTACACGGCGAGGGCTTTCTGCCGCCTTTGTTCGGCAGCTCCGAAGTGGTGTCGCCACAAAGGCGGAGGTGAAAGGGGTTAATTCGGGGGACAGAGGTAGGATGTGAAGATGCAGAGCGGGACAATGGGCCGCCTTCCTCTTTTGTCGGCGCGGCCATTGTGCCGCGTGTGAAAAATGAAATCTGTTTCATTTTCCTCCCAGATGCGATCGGGCGCCTCTATTTAGAAGCCATCAAAAAAAGCAATCCAAGTGCTCGGGGGGGAGCCCACGGGGAGGGGGGCGGGGGGGGGCACGGGTCTGTCAGACACGGGTGCACCCCACCCCAGAACGGCCTTTATTTATTTATTTGGCGTTTAACATTTATTTAGATTTAACCCACACCCTGCCTCCGGCGTTCAAGTGGCTGAAACAACATTCGAAGTGAGCAGGGAGAGGTTTTGGGCAGTGCTGGAGGATCAGGATGGGGTGCTGGAAGGAGCAGGTCAGGACAAGCCCAGCTCCCAGCCCACAAGGCTCTCCACGGCCATCCCATGGCCATCACTCTGGATGTCCCACCTCATCCCCTGTCACATCCCTCCCTCCCCCTCTGTTTTTGCAGGAAGGATGGGCAGCTCTGGAGCAACTGTTAATCAATATTTCTCCTTCATCCTTGCAGAAGCAGATGAAAGTAGAAGGAAACCCAGTCCCACTGCTCTCCCCCTTCCTATCTCTCCCCAAACCAATCCCTGGGTTTGCTACCAATGTGAGAAATTTTCACCTCCAGTGAAGGTGTGAAACTTGGCAGTTTTGTTCCCTCCAAAGGGAATTACAGTCCTTACAGAATGCAAACAAACAAACAAATGCAAATTAACTGGGGAAAAAAGCATGTTTTTTTCAATACACGTTTTAACCTTTGCCTCAAATTAACAAATCCAGATGGAAACTCTCGAGTTTTATTTTTTCCCATCCAAACACACAGCTGGTTGTCCCTCAAGATGCTGGTGTGGGTGAGAGGCATCTGGCAGCAGGGGATGAATTTGGGTGGTGGGCAGAGCAAGCCCTGAACCCCAATTTGCTCCAAGAACTTGCAACTCCCCAAAAATAAAACAGAGGGGAAGGTGGGTAGAGGACAGGCAAAGCAAGGGATGTTTGAGGGGGATATTGGGGCCACCATCCTCCTGCTGGAGGGGTCTCACTCCTACTCAGTGCAGCTACTCCCTTCTGAGACCCAATAAACTCATTTCAGCTGTGTTATGGGGTGTCCTGGGCTGGGCAGTGCTGCCAGCTCTCTCCTGGGCAGCCTGTGTCCCTCAGGCTCCCCATTCCCTTTGGCTGGACATGGCCAGGCAAGGGCCATGCTGGTCCTCTGTTCTGCACAGCTTCACTGATCAGCCCCATCCCTGGTGCATTTTGGGACCTTACCCAGCCACTGGGTAGGGGGTCAGGCCCAGAGAAAGACTGAACTGGGGTCAGCACCGATGCCAACTCTGTGAGGAGCAGGTTTGGTACCCAGGACACTTCCCAATGTGCCCCCAGGTCTGCAGGCACTGAGCCAAGGGGCTGCACAGGGTGATGGGCAGGAAGGGAGGCTCTGTGGGGTGACAGGGAGCCTGTGGTAGGAGAGGAATAATCTGCTGCTGGGGCCACTGGGCCTCTCAGCACCTTCATTTATAGTCAGGGGACACATACTCTGCTCTCCATCCCACCCCTGACCACCCACCCACCCAAGGGCCCACTGCAGTCACCACAGGAAGAGTTTGAGGGTGGAGGGTGACAATCAGATGCGGCTCAGACCCAACTTTGCATGATCTCCTTCTCCCAGGGACAGCGCGTGGGATGCGGGGAGGGGCACAGGGCAGGACCATCCTCCTCCTCCTCCCCGGCTCTTTGTGCCAGAGCCGGGCAGATGGGTGTCCCTGCCTACCCGGTGGCCACAGCCTCCTCCAAGCCCGGCTTCATCTGCCAGCCAATAACCCCGTGCTCCCACCCACCTCCACATTGTCTCCCCGCACAGGAACACATGTCCCGGCCTTCTGGCAGCCCCGGGAAGGCACCGTCCCCGCAGCATCCCGGGAGAGGCGGCGGGCGGGACCCCACGGCCAGGGGAAGGCAGGAGGGGAAGTTGGCGGAGAGACCGTGGGTGTCAGATCACATAAATCAAGCTCCGGAGCCTTCCTATTTAACACACTCTTCCCCTTCGAGTTGTCAGTGAAACCGTTAATTAATTAGCTAATCCCGCAATGAAGTGGATTCTAAATGGATCTCCCCTCCCTTCCCCCCATTTAGGTAATTACTGCTGAGGGAGCTTTTGTCAGAGTAATTTTCCAGCAGGGACAGCCCCGGCTGGCGGAGGGAGATGAATTTAAAGGGGGGGGGGAATAATAATGCAAAGGGGAAAGATGAAGGAGGACTCCTCCTGCAGGGCAGCACACTTTGGAGTCATAGTTGGGGCCAGGAGACCTCTCTCCTGGCCTCTCCTGGCCAAGGAGGTGACCAGCACAGGGCATGTTCAACACCCATGCATGGGAGACACTGGGAAAGATCATCCCAGCCTTCTCCAGGATGCTCCTACAGTGGGTGCCACAGCACCAGCCCAGCTTCTCTCTGCCCACACACAGGCTCCAGCCTCCCCCAGGAAATGTCCAGGCTCTGGATCATGGCAGAGCCACCCAAAACCAGGTTGGACACGGCTTGGAGTAACCTGGTCTGGTGGGACTTGTCCCTGCCCATGACAGGAGGTTGGAACGAGATGAGCTTTAAGGTCCCTTCCAACACAAACTATTCTATGATTTTATGATCCCTGCAGTGATGGTGGTGAAGTCATGGCATGTTTCCCACATCAGGATGTCCCTCCCTGCCCCACCACTCCACCAGCACCTCCCACGTCTCATTCTGAAGAGCTCCCCACAAGATGCTGGTCAGTAGGAATGAAGACAAAACCCCAAAGCCCTGAAAGGAGTTTCTTTTCCAAGACAAGCCAAGAGTGATGAGGTTTCCATGGTTGAGCAAGAATAAGCCAGCAGATCTCAGCCCAGAACCTGTTGGAGCATTTATTTCAGAGTCAAGGCACCAAAATAGCACTGGCACATCAGGAGCAGCACTTCTCCTTCATATCTTGCTCCTTCCATGCCCCCATGCAGCTCCAAATCCTTTTTTGTTCCTCACTATGTCAAGCAAAGTCGCCAAGTGAAGAATTTTCAAAGGCAGGAAGAGTTTTAGATCCTCAGTTTCATGTCCCCAAGTTCTGCTGTGTCCAGCAGAGATAGGGCAGGAGTGGTGCAGGCTGTCTGCTGCAGCCCAGCTGCCTTTGAACTGCTCCAAACCACGCTCCAAACCAGAGGTTATTGCTGGAAAATCACAGCCTGGCTCTCCTGTGTGTGCAGAGAAATCCCTGACAGCAGCCACGCAGCTGTAAATACACCCTGCCCTGAGCCCAGTCCTGACAACCAGGAGGGTGAGGTCTGGTGGGTGGCAGAAACTGGAGTCTTGGGGATTCCTCCCCTTGGAGTGGGACAACATCCTAAAAATCCCCCTGGGGCATTTCTATGTGCTGGGTTGAGTAAAAAAAGGTGCAAACTCATCCCAAGCTTCTGGTGAGTGTTTGCTCATCACTACAGGGTAGAAAAATCAGTTCACTGAGAGGAGGTTACTCTAATTTAACAGGTGCCTACAGCTTGTCTCTAGGGAAAACATTCCCATCTCTTCAAGAGGTTCTCTGAGCAGCCATCCTGCACCTGGCAAAGAGATTCACATTTTCCATCCTTTCCCACATACTAATTTCCCCTGGGACAAAGAGCAGCAACTCTTGGTAGCTCACTGTATCCTATCAGGCTCCCAGGAAAAGCTAATTACTACCAAAAATGACCCGAGAGAAGCATGGGTGGGGAAGGCAGAACTTCTCTTTCTGACTCTGGAGATGCAATGAACAGAGTGGCGCAGCTAAAAGTGCTTTAACACCCTTTTTTCCCTAAGGCTCTCCCCAAATATAGCTGGGGGGGAAGCAGGGAAGGAGCTCTATGCTTGCCATTGCCTTGTTCTGCTGATGGTGTAGCTGAAGTACCTTGTAGAACTTTCCATCCCTACCTTCTTTCATGTGGCTTCTTCTTTTCCAGCTGCCTTCAAAGTCTGGCAGATGCAACTCCTGGTTGCTTCTCTTCCCAAAGAATATCCTAAACCTCAGTGTTTCACATCACAAACCAGGGATGAACAGAGCATCCCAGGACAGCCCTGAGAAATGCTGGAGGTAACTTGGGGACAAGGACCTGCTCTTGGTCATTCTGGGCAAGTAGTGGAGAGGATTCCAGAGATTATTGGACAGGGAGTCATCAAGCTCTGCTAAGACCATGGAAGATCTTTTACAAGCAGCCATGGAAAATTTGATTTTTTTAGAGATAAGGCGAGGAGATCCGTGTGGCCGAGCAGGACACGGTGAGGTGGTGGCTCAGATTCAGGATGTCAAATCAAAAACTAAAATGGCATGGGCTTAACCCCACACCCAAAGGATGTTGTCCTGGGCAGCAGCATGGACAGGATGGTCTGAGGGGCACCACTCTGATTCCTGAAGTGAAACCAGCCCAGCTGTGCCCACACCCCTCACCCAAAAGCCCGTGGCTGGGACACGCCACCCCTTCACCAGAAATTCCTCCCTGGAAGGCTCGGTCCCATCAGGACAGCGTGGGAGGGGGAAAACCACCCCAACCCAGTTGTTATCCATCCTTCAGCCACATAGCGCCAGAGGCTGTGACTGTTTTAATCTGCATTTCCCCTCTCACTCCTGTTAGGAACGAGGGTAGTCAACTGGAAAATTAAGAGCCGGGGTTGAACCCGGAGGGGCATTGAGAGGGACGGCTCGGCCAGCGGACCTGCAGAGCAGCCGACCACTGCCCCGTGGCATCGCTGTGCCACCTCGGCTCTCGCTGCCTCCATTCCTGCCTCCCTCCCTCCCCGTCCAGCCATCCCGGCTCTCGCTGCCTCCATTCCTGCCTCCCTCCCTCCCTCCCCAGCCATCCCGGCTGCCTCTCCCGGCCCCGCGGTGCGGTAAATCACGGCCGACAGCTCCGGCGGGCACGGCGCGATGCGAGCACGTTCCTGCCCGTGCTTGCGGGCAGCTGGCGCGGGCAGAGGTCCAAGGTCAGCTAAGTGTTTAATGGGCCTCCTGCGAGGACCTGCGATGAAAGGCGGGAGGGAGAGGAGGCGAGAAGGGAGCATATGTCACCGCCTGAGCTCCGGGGCTGGTTTTAAGTGACAGGGGGATGCTTCCCATGCGATAGGCAGGCGGACAGGATCGCTTTCCCAAGCCCCTCTCCTTTTCCAGCAGCGCAGCAGGGACCTGCTGTGGCCTTTAGCACCCAAATGCTCGTGACTCGAGGGTGGGTGATGGACACCTGGATACCCATAGCATGAGGCCAAAGGCCAGCAGAGCGTGGCCAGGAGCTGCAGCTCTCCAGACAGCTATGACCAAAGCCACAATGCAAAGCACACCCAAATCAAGCCCTTCCTGGTTTGGTCCTGGCTCTGATCGTTTTTTCCCTGTACTAAGTTAGCTCAGAGGATGAGCAGGAGAACGGAAAGGTGTGTGAGCTGTTTTACAACGTTGTGATTAGGAGAAACACGGTGAAGACACAGCACCTGGGGTCAGCTGGTCCTACAAGTCCCTTGTCCAAGCACAACTGGAGCCAGGCATTCCTGACACCTCACTGCAGTGCTGTGGGACTGATAAAACATGCTTCCTGAAGGAAAATCCTTCCAAACTCCTGGCCAAGACACAAACAGAAGTTAATGACCATCTAGGTTAATGGTTGGACTAAATCTTAGAGATCTTTTTCAACCTAAATGATTCTGTGAGTCTATGCATTTAAAAGATGTGTAGACATGAGACACAGCATTCAGTGGTGGATTTAGCAGTGCAGAGTTAATGGCTGGACTTGATGATCTTAAAGGGCTTTTCCAACCTTTATGATTCTCTGATTTCAGTAGAATATATTCACTGCCATCCCAAAATGAAAAGGATGTAAAACTCTGATTCAAACTCAACATTTTGGAGTTGTTGAACTGTTTTGGCATCTGAGTGTCCCCTGTTAAATATGCTGATCTCTTCACAACCACCCTGGTTTACCCTGCAGTGCCTCCATACTGTACAGCACCACAGTAGCTGATGACTCTCCTGTATTAGTTGATACCTGGATGAACTTGGTGATTTCAGGTTGTTTTCTTGTGTCTGGTAGTTTGATAACTTCAAACAGCCACTACTTTACTGGACAGCTTCAAACCAATTAAGGAAACCTTTTCCCACTTCTACAGCCAAAAATGCAGGGTCATATCCTTAGGAGGGCCCCTGGTTACAAATAACCACTCAAATCCAAAATAGGTGCTGAACCCCTACTGCAGTAAGGGCTGAAGTTCTCCCCACCCCTCTGCTTCACACCAGCTTTCCCTCCTCCACCTCCACATAACCTGGCTCATGACCCTTCCCATGACTGAACCCACATGAAGCCTGAGGGTTGTTCTCACCCCTTGTCTACTGGCCTGTTGCCTGGGCACGGGTGGCATCCCAGGAAAACACTGTCCAGGCTTGTGTTTTCCCAGGTTTATGAAGGCTGGCAGCACAGGAGAGCTCGGCTGCACGAGAGGCTGCTGAATCCCCTGCCCACCACCTACACCTCAGCCTGATTTTAACCAGCCACCAGATTTTGGGGGGTAGAAGGGAAAAACAGGCACTGTGGGGAAGAGCAAAGGGCTGGTGCTGAGCAGCACGTCTTGGGGTGAAGCAGGAGGGGGAGAGGAGGCCACTGGGGACGTGGGATACAAGGTTTGCTTTTGCAGACTGAATCAAACGCTAGAAAGCCGGTGAATTAGCACTGTTTGCTGAGCAAACGCTGCCGGGGAGGGATAGGCAGAGGAAGAGTGTTTGAGCACACAGTCCTTTATTTGCTAGCAAACACATCCAGCTCCTCCTCTCCCCTGTTCCTCCCTAGCCTTCCCCAGCCTGTGCTCCAAAGAGGCTGGATGGTGCCTTCCAAGAGGAGGAGGGGCGAAATTCCCATGGGAGAAGCGTTTTCTTCCACCGAGATGCCTGCATTTGAGCAGCCAAGAAGACAGTGGTGGCTTGTGGGTGGGTTTTTTGTAATAAATAAACAAACAAATAAATAAATAAATACTCTCACGTTCAACAATTCTTCTTTGGGCTGTGTTTTCCTCCTCAAAGAAGGATAGAGGCACTGAGGGCACTGCAAAATACCCACTGCAGGGACCTGAGTATCACTGCAGAGAACCCTGTGCTCCTAAAGACTCAGGGCTCAGCTGCTGCAGAGTAGAATTGCTTCTTGTCAGTCAATATTGGATGGGTGTTTTGGACTCCATTGGCTCTCTGGGTTCTGATACTGATCTCAAATCCCTCTCCCACCTGCAGTCCCATGGCGGGGAATTAATCTGGAAGAAGTTCCCAGAACTGCTGTGGGAATATGCAGCCCTTGTCCCTTGGCTGGAAGCAGCTGTGCCAAGCTGAAGTGCCAAGTCTTCTGCTGGGCTGTGTGCAAGATGAGAAACATAATCTCTCTGTCACTAGGACTGGCAGGTAAGGGTGGAGCTGCAAAGGAAGGAATTTGGAGGAAGAAGTGAAGGCACCAGAGAGGGCAGTCCAGCAGGCTGGATGCCACCTCGTGGCCAGGGGTTGGTCAGCATTCATCTCTCAGGGAGCTGACAAACCACTTTCTCTTCAGGTGTTCATAATTTCATCTGGTCTTGAGTGCCTACACAATGGGTGGGATCCTCAACCAACCCTGTCTGGCAGCCACCAGCTCCTTATCTATGCACCCAGAACTGAGCTACACCCTGATGGTCTGTGAGCAGCAGCACTGGGTGCTCCAGAATGACCCTCAGCACACCTCTGCCAGCTGTCTGTGCCATCTGATGGGTTTGGCTCAAAGGAGAGGAGAAAAGGTGGGGCCTGTGCTGCCCCATCACTTTGTGACTTCCAAGCAAGCCCAGACACATCTCCTCTAGAAACTCTGGCTGAAAAACTGCCCACTGAAATTCCTCCCAGTTACCTATTGATGCTCCACATCCCTCTGCTCCTGGGTGTTCCTAAACCTCCTCCCATATTCCTCAGGCCTCCCCACCGTGCTCTGGTCTGCTCCAGCCTTTGGCCAACAGACACATACCACAAATCTCCTTCCACTATTGGCCAACTCCTGCAAAAATGCTGGGTCTGGGTTGCCACCTCCATTCATAAAACATCCCCCCCTGCAACTGCTGGACTGGCTTTTATGGAACAATCTTAATGTTCATTCACCCTTTGAAGGCCAGGTGCTTAGACAGCAGCTGTGCTGCACACGCTGTTGCCTGAATTACTCATCGCTGGCAACGTGAGCATCATTCATTATTAAACTGCTCCTGTGCTTGGCCTGAGGCTTAATCCAATGCCACCACAGTGGATACAGGAGAAATCCAGCCATCTGTAAAAGCAGGAACACCCTTCATGCCTCCCTCAGTCAGCAGTGGCACTGCCCTCGGTGATGGTGGTGGCAGCTTTAATGTGCCTCCGAGGAAGGGCCGTGCCCTGGGATCCCCCGTGGCACCCCAGGGGAGAGGGATTAGAGGGGAACATACACAAAATGAGACTTTTTCAAGATGTAGATTATTGGTGATGGGAAATGTTCAGCAGCTATAAATCAGCAAAGTGGAGCAATGCTGATTTACACTGTTGATTTACACGTGGTCCAGCGTTGGGAGTTTTGTCTGGGATTAGAGGGAGAAATTGTTGGGGGGGGGAAACAGTCTCATTACCTTGTCCTGGCTAATGCTTTGCTTTTTTCTGGTGCATGTTGTTGTTAGGAGCTAGATCTAAGTAGTTATTGCAGGAAATGCCTCAGCTTCCCCCTTTTCCTATTGCTCAGAGGGGAAGGGGGGAGTTAATCCTGGCCAACGTGGGAACAAACCCTCTTGGTGAAAGCAGGTCCTGATCCCATAGACAACACAGTCCAGGGAGGGGGCAAAGGCACAAGGCCACCCTTAAGAAGAGCTGCTGGGCTCTGGGCAGATGTGGGTGACCCAGTTGAGGCTAGTCAGGGCAGTTAAGGGCAATCAGTGCCCTTGGGACTCTGACAAGGCTCATCTCTGCATCCCCATTCCCTCCAGAGCAGCTGGCTTCCATGTTCTCCCATCAGGTATCAACTCAGTAAAGATGTGACCCTCCCGTGAGATACTGTAATTTTAGGTGCCTGATCTTGTCCCCTGCTCTTTTCTTGGAGTGCACCACATTCAAGGTTTCTGGTCTTTGGATGAAGAGGTTGTGGTTTGTAGACAGATTTAATGTCTCCTTTGCAGTCTGTGAAGAGATAAACGTGTGAATTCATGTTCTGCTGATGCCTCTAGTTTCTTGTGCAGGTAACATCAGTGTTAGCAGGATCCCAGAGTCACAGACCATTGGTGTTCTCTTCCAGGGCTATTTATGCAAGATCCTGGGTATCACAGACATTTGAGTTTACTGGTTTGCTGGGACTAATTAGCTAAAACACCTGACTCATTTCAATGTTGGAGCCATCTCTCCAGTCTGGGCTCTTCAGCCGAGCTGTAACAACAGGGACACGTGTGCTTTGCACTCACACACATGCTGGGCATGGTCTGTTTAGCTCAAAATATCGTGGTGGTGGTAAGTGCTCAGACAGCCCCAAGGATCTTCTCACCACGAAGGTGGCTTTGATTCAGTGGGATGTTTTTGGCATTACAGCAAACACCAAGGATGTGATTTAATCTGAAGTCAAAAGGTGGGACAGGAGGAGAGGAAGGAATTTACCACCTCCTGCAGCAGAACCAGCACTGGGAAATACCTCCCCACACTTCATCAGCTGCAGTGCACAATTGGACATGAAGGCACATCTCCATTTCTGGTACTGGAGTAATAACCTCCAGGACCAGGGAAGAGCAGACACATGTTGTGGTAGCCTGTCTAACACCTTTACACGTCATTGAATCATGGAATCATGGAATGGTTTAGGTTGGAAGAGACCTTAAAGCTCATCTAGTCCCAACCCCCCTGCCACGGGAAGGATCACCTTCCACTAGACCAGATTGCTCAGAGCCTGCCCAATCTGGCCTTGTCTGCTCTTCTTCCTCTCCCTGTGCCTTCTCCAGGCTTTGCTGGTGCCATATGTTGGTTCCCTCAGTCCCAGCTTCCCAGGCAGCACTGGAAGCAGGGAGAAGTGCTGGAAGGTGAATGGGAACATCCCAGTTCAGAACCGCTCCACAAACAGCAGGTTTAGTCCAAGTATTTTTCTTGTTGACTGGCAGTTTGCACATCTAGTGCCAGTTTAGAGTGTTGGTTTTCATCAGACACAACTCAGAGACAAACCAACTGGGAGTGGGTTTCACATGCCATGTATTCACTGTCTGGAAAGCAGTGCAGAATCTGCTTCTCCCCACGGTGAGACAGGCAGCAATTCACCCCCACTGGTGGATGTGCCAATCCCTTCCCCTTTACCAGGATTCCTGTCTTCACAAGTGCCAGCTGGGTCTGGACCATGCTGGCAGCAGGAACATCCACAAACCCTGACTAAACCTGCCTTGGCCAGGATGGGAGATTGTTCTTTCTGCAGACAGCTCAGACTGGTAAATTCTCTTATCAGTTAAGGAGGGCTGGTAACCAGTTACCTCAATCAGTTGTGAGATCTTGGAAATCACACCTAAAGATTCCCGTGGATAAACCCCCATGGGGTGAAACAGTGAATTCCAGCAAACTCCATCTGTTTGCTGCTCTTGTTTCCCAGTGGTTGAAGCAGAGCAAGGGCAGCTTCCAGGATCCCCACTGCCTTTGGAAAATCTGCATTTTCAGTCACAATGTTTTCCTTCCTGAGATACAGTGACTGTCCTCACAACACATCAAGCACTGGCATCGTCACTTGGAGCCAGCCATCTCTGAGGTCCTGTACAAGGCCAGGCAGCTGAACTCCTGCCTGAGCTTCTGGGTCAAAATCGTGGGCAAAGGAGCTATTTTGATGCCAAAGAGATTGTTGACTGAGATCCTGGGCGGGTATTCCCACCACTGAGCTGTCAGCACCTCCACTGAGTGTTTGCAGAGGGTGGTTCACAGCCTGGTGCTCTGAGACACTGCCCCTGCAGGAAGATCTCTCCTTGCCAAATGTGGGAGAAGACAAACCTCTCCCTCAGTGTCCAGTGGCTGGAAGGGCTGCTGGTCTGTTGGCCTTTGTACCTGTCCAGGTAACCCACCCCAGGTCTGTGATGGGGTCTCCAGCCCACACTTGTACCCTGGTGACACTTTCCAGCACCAGCTCCATCAGCCCTCAGGCAGCCCATGGGTGTGAGATCCTTCTGCATCCTCCAACGCTGGCTGGCTCCTCAGCCCTTTTCTCCTGAAGGACTTTGCCATATGCCTCACATCTGGAGCTGAATAGCCCACGAGTAAAGCTTCCTGGGATCAAAACCCACATCAGAAATAGCCAGGGGGAGCCAAAAAACAACCCTCCAGCATAGGGCAGGTGCTACAGAATCCAGATGCACGTATGCGCACACACACACACACACGCTGCTCCCCATCTCCTCTCCCTCCTCCTGCTCCTTCTCTCTCTTTCATCCTTCTGAAAGAAAACCTGATGGTTTCTGGGCTTTGTTGGTGGTTAGGAGGACACTGGATAAAGAGTCTGAGAAAGTGAAAGAGGGTGTGCAGGGCTGCAGGAGGAGAAGGAGGGGAGAGCAGGAGAAGGAGGGATTCTCGGTATCTACAAGGGAATTAAAGCGCTTTTACCAGAGTGAAGAAATCAGCTAAAGAATGGCAGGCGAACAAAAGCAGCAAGGCTATGGACAAGTCTCTCTGAATAGATCCAGATCCCCTTAAGTTTGTAACACCCCCTACACACTTCTTTTTTTCCCCCTTCTCCCCCTTAAGCCTTTGCTCCTCACTCCTTCCAAGAACAAACGCAGAGCAAGGGGAAAGAAAAAAAAAAACACCCACCACCACAAGGGAGGGGAGGAGTGGAAAAAAGCTAAAAAAAAAAAATCAAATAAAATAAAAGGTAATCCTCAGCCACTTTGCCCCTCTGGGGGCTGCTCTGGGCCAGATTAAAGGTCCGGTGTGAAACCATTCTGCTATTCAGATGCGATAAGCAGGATTTACAAGCAAAGAGAAAGAGAGAAAAGAATGGGCGAGAGGAGAAAAGGAGAATTATTTGTGTCTCTTAATACTTGTTAAGCACTTCTCTTTTGCTAGACCAGACAAGACACAGCTATGCTCAAAGTCCATGCACAATCCTGCCCGCTTGTCCAACAACACCCCCCCCACCCCCGCTCCCTCTCTCCCCCCCTCCCTGCCCTCCACTTTGCTTTGCTCTCCCCCTACCCCCCTCCAAAGCAAGCAGGCAACACTTTGTTGCTACTGAGCTGAAATTGGTCTCCTCTCCGAGCGGCACACAAAGAGAATGGCAATTAACCTTCCTGTTCCCTGGTGACAGCGATCTAATCAGGGCTGCGCCCAGGCACTGCCAGCAGCTCAAAGGCAGCAGCCTTTGTGCAGGGCTGGGGAGCGCGGGGAGGGGGCGTCCGGGCACGGCCAGCGATGGGCTGGGTGCTCCACGGACGCCAAACTTGGATTATTTCGGGCCAGCCGGCTGGGTTTGGAAGAGGAGGATCCAGCACGGTGAGGAGACCTCGGTGGCTGCTGCGGATGAATCAGGACCACCAACCTCCCTAAGAAATAAGGCAAGGACCTGTTGGAGCGGCTGTAGAGGAGGCTTCAAACATGCTCTGAGGGCTCCAGGGAAGAAAGGCTGAGGGAGCTGGGGGTGTGCAGCCTGGAGAAGACCTTAGAGTTCCTTCCAGTGCCTAAAGGGGCTTCAAGAGAGCTGGGAACAAACTTTCGGTTGCTGCCTACAGCAATAGGACAAGGGGTAATGGTTTCAGACCAAAAGAGGGAAGATTCAGAATAGACACAATAAAGAATTTTTTTATGTTGAGGGTGGTGAAACAGTGGCACAGGTTGCCCAGAGTGGTGGTAGATGCCCCGTCCCTGGAAGCATTCAAGGTTAAGTTGGACAGGGCTCTGAGTAACCTGGTCTAGTTGAAGGTGTCCCTGCTCATGGCAGAGGGGTTGGACTAGATGACTTTGAAGGTGCCTTCCAACCCAAAACATCCCATGATTCTATGAAATTCTGGCCCAGTGTAGACCTGGCCCAGGCAGCCCCAATATCTGGTGGCCCAGTAGCATGTGCCCACTGAAGGCAGAGAGCAGGAGCAGAATGATGTGACAAAGACATTGCAAGAGTGTCTGGGGTGACATGATGGAGCTCCCAGGTAGAGCCTGGCCCACCCTGTGTGGAGCTGAATGGTCCTTAGGGCCACAGCCTGAGGAAAACAGGGGGTTTGGACTCTCCTCAGCGCTGCTGCTCACAGGAGGTTTATCAGTCCTCCCTGCTTCTTCATGTGCTTCAGAACAGGAGAACAATTCTTGTGGGAGGCAGGAGGGAAAGGCCAGGCCAGCTTCCCATCACCAGCACTCTTCTCTGGATGAGGAAGGCACTTGTGGTGCTTCACAGCCCAGAACGAAACGCTGAGACCTGCAAACACAGTCCTTGGTTTTAAAACTTCTCCGTAAGATTGTAATTTTTTCATTCTTTCTTTTCCTTTTTTTTTTTTTATTTTTAAGTGGGAAATAGGGTTGTTAGAAAAACCACAACCACCCTTTACAAAAGAACCACTATTCACCAATGACACTTTTCAAGCAATACTCCTCCACTCCATATTTTTCCATTTTCGTTAGGATTGGGAATGAGGAACAGTCAGTGCTTTACTGAAAGACCAAGATGTAAGTGTTGTGCTTGTGCTACGTTCAAGGGAGAAAACATGAACCTCCTGGAGGTCAGTCAAAAATTGAGAAATGTTTTCATTTAATTCTTTTAAACCTCTGTTGACCACTTCTCTAGTTGTGACCACGCACCCAAGTAAACAAAGCGAAAGTCTCAGAATGAGCCTGACCTGAGACCCCAGCAGTGCAGGAAGATAGTAGTGAAATATCCTCTTGCACCAAAAAAAAAAAAAAAAAAACCCAAAAAAACCCAAAACAAATAAACAAAACCCCAAAACCCCAAGCAAAACAAATAAACAAAAAATCTAACCAAAAAACTCAAACAAACAAAAAAGCCCCACCACCCAAATAAACAAAATCACTGCCCCCCAAAAAAACACAACTCTTTTTTTTTTTTTTTTTTTTTTTTTTAGAAGAAAAACTTCAAGCTGTTGCTAAAGCAGTGAAAACTCACCTGTTCCTCATGGATTAGAACTAAATTTTCCTTCTGTGGCTGAGCAGGAGACCTGTACCTCCTACACCTGGAGGACATTCTGCTGGGATATAGATGTTCCAACTTGGAGATTTGTCATCATTGCCCATTCCATCCATATGTAGGAAGTCTAGTCCATCATCACCTGCTTAAAAACCAGTTCCTGATGATGTCTGTGCAGCGTGGAGCTTAAAGTTTCAGGCCTTCTGGTGGTGAGGATCCTCTGTCTTCTCCAGGGCCTCAGGATGGGTTGGCACGACTTTGTAATCCAAAAAGGTGCCAACACCTGTAGCTGCCTAACTTGCTTAGGGGCCTCTCTGCTCAGGTTTAGCCCCAGCTTTTAGGAAAGGAGTGGATTGAGGGAATCCTCCTCCTGAGCTCACCTAAGACCGACCATTAGGAAGGTGATCAAGTCACCGCCCTCTGCCCCTGTGTCCCGCAGTGCTTCGGGGGATGATTGCATCCGCCTCGGAGAGATAGGCACCAACATCTCAATTACACCTAAGAAGGAGCATAATTGAGCCTAAATTGATTCAAACAGAGGCAATTAAAGCAAAACTCGGGGCCCCGCTGGGACGCCAAGGCGCAGCTTATTTTTAACTCATAACCACAACAAAAAAATAATGGTTAAAGGGCAGGATTACGCCCCTTGCCTCCAGCCAGGTTAAGCTATCAGATGGGATGCCCACCCTCTCCCGCAGGCCGCCGGGGGCGCGGGGGGTGCGGAGGGGCCGTTCAGCACCATGGCCAGCGGCGGGGAGCTCCCCGCAGGTAACGCGCCCGCTCCTTCCCGCTGGCCCCAGGGCTGCCGGACTGGGATGATGCTCCCCCCCACACTGCTCCACGCCAAGCCAGCAGCATTCCCAGCACGCGTCCTGCGGTGTTACCCCCTCACAAGGAGCGGTTGAGGTCCCTTGGCTTGTTCTGCCTGGAGGACACAGAGGGGACACCTCACCAGGGTCTGCAGCCTCCCGAGGGGCAACTCTGATCTCTGCTCTCTGTGAGCAGTGACAGGACCCGAGGGAGCAGCTGGGGCTGTGTCAGGGCAGGGTCAGGTTGGATCTCAGGAAAAGGTTCTTCCCCCAGAGGGTGGCTGGGCACTGACCAGGTTCCCCAGGGCAGTGGGCACAGCATCAAACCTGCCAGAGCTCCAGGAGTGTTTGGACAATGCTCTCAGGGACAGGGTGGGATTGCTGGGGTGTCTGTGCAGGGCCAGGAGTTGGACTCGATGATCCTTGTGGGTTCCTTCCAAGCCAGGGTATTCTGTGGTTCTATGATTGTTCCACCCCATCTGTCACGGCAAGGGCTCGGTGAACGTTGCTTTGCGAGGAGGCTTCTCCAGCCCGGGTTAGGCAGAGACCAGAGCAGGGCTGGATCACCAAATCACCAAATCAATGGTTGGGATCAGAAGGGAACACTGGAGGTTCCCTTCTGATCCCATCTAGTCCACCCTCCCTGCCCCAGCAGAGTCCCCTGAGCACATTACTCAGGACTGGGTCCAGGCAGCTTCTGAGCATCTCCAGAGAAGGAGACTCCACAAACTTCTCTGGAAGAGCTGTTCCAGTGTTCAGTCACCCTCACAGTAAAGAAATTCTTCCTCACATTCAGGTGGAACTTCCTGCATCCCGGTTTCTGCCTGGTGCCTCTCATCCTGTTGCTCAGCACCATGAGGCAGAGTCTGGTGGATCCTCTTGGCACTCTCCCTTCAGATACTTATGGTCATGGATATGATCCCCTCTCAGCCTTCCCTTCTCCAGGATCAGATCATCATTGCTCTGTGCAGAGAGCAAACAAGAAGCATCAATTAGAAGTAATTACTACCCCCTCCCCATAACTTAAGAGGCTAATATTAGGCTTCATTTTTAAGAAAGGTAATTTGACGACCATAAATTACAATTATAAAAACTTCATTAGAGTCGGTAGCAATCCATCCACCATTGTTCTAATTACACACTGTAGGAGTAATGAATGCTAATGGTTTAATGTACAATAATTACCACAATTGAAAAATAATAATAATACAGAACAACCTCAGTTATCCAAATGTCATGGGGGACATGGAATGGGTTGGGGTAATCGTGGTTTCAGATAATTGAGGGGCTCTTCAGTGTGATTAATAGGTGATGTGACCTCTGGGTGGGGAATGAGGAGTTTTAAATGAATGCAGTGTGGTCAAGTGAGGGAAGGCACAGTGTAGGGGAAAAAAATCAAGCATCTTCCATCTTAGCTTTGAGTTTTACTGGCTGCTTTTGATCCGAAGTAAATTTATGGGGTTTGCCACTGAGCTGTGCCACCTCCTCATGATTTCCAGGTGTGGTTGGCAGGGTTTAAAGTAGAATTACAGGGCTATGTTTGACATGCTGGGCAAAACACAAGAGGCAATTTCAGCCCCTTGCAGCACAGAGACAACACTGGCTGGTAGGATATTCCACGTGGGATGGGGCCTCAGGAGGTCTCTAATCCAACTCTGTGCTCAAATCAAGCACAACACTGAATTCAGATTGAGTTTTTCAGGCATTTTTCCAGCCAATTCTTGAACCTCCAAGGATGAGGATCCCACTATTTCCTTTGGCCAGTGTTCCACTTCTGATTATGCTCACAGTGAATTTAATTTCTTCATATCCCATCAGATCCTCCCCTTCCTAAGGTTATACCCACCTCCTCTCCTGCCATGCACCTCAACAAAGAGCCTGAATACCCCAGTTTCCTCAGGCTCTCCTCCCTCCAGCCCCTTGAACATCCTGACATCCCTCTGCTGAACTAATACCCATTTATTTACATCTCTCTTACATTTATTTATTTATCAACACCTTAGTCCACCCCGGGGGCAGTTTTTGCATTTGTCCTTGTTAAATTACACACATTTTCTTCCAGCCAAATTCTCTAGTCCATCCAGAACCCTCTGCAAGGCTGCCCTACCCTCCAGCAGGATGAACCCCACAGTTTGCCATCATCCAGAAACTTGGGGAGGAGCATCCCACCTCATCCTCCAGGTCACACGTTGCATAGGATGAACAAACAAAACAGGAGGGGTCTTGGGACAGATCCCAGAATAACTCTGCTTGCAACGTAGGCTAAAGAGGAATTAAAAGAGTTGACCCCAGCAATTACTCCTTTGAATTAATTGCTCAGTTTGCTCCTGAGTTTGATCCTATTCAGAGGAACTTATCTGGTAAACAGAAGGGTAGGATTTGCTATGTTATCCTCCAGCAGCATCTGGAGGGTCTGTTACCTTGCCAGGTCACTCTGCCACCCTGGCTTTGCTTAGGTTGCAACACAAAGTCAACCCAAAATAGTTTCAGCATCTGCCACTCTACAAGCAGTGTAGATCCAGAGATGTTTCCCAGCAGGGATGGGGTCATCACAGAAAATCAGTTTGCTGTGGCCCCTTCCTCTGGCCCAGGCTGCACAGGAAATGTGAAATACATCACAGATACAGAATGGGACCAAGTGTCCAGAGGAGAAAACAAAGCAAGTCTGTGTGTCAGGAAGCAGAGAGTGATCCTGGAAGTGCAGAACCACGGATCACCAAGAAGCAGCTCTTAGAGCTCCTCAGGATTGGTACAGTCTGAGCATCCAAGCAGATCCCTGAGGGTGAGGCATGGTTTGAAGAGCACCATTAGCCTACCTTACAGCACATTCCCACATGTTCCCATGGACCTGTTGGCGTTTCTGAGCTTTGTTGGATGATGTGAGGGACCAAGAGAATTGGACACCAGTCATTTTAAAAGATCAGGTTTAACCTTCTTCATTCTTGCCTTGAAAAGCAGCCTGATAGGAAGGGCAATGCTGGAGAAATCAGAATTTCTGATTTGTTTGCTACAGGGTGTGTAAGGTGCCACTTAAGCACTCCAGAGCCTTTCCTAGCCTTGGCCAAAGTCCTGTGATTAAAGCAAAGTGGTAAGAACTTGCTGCCAAAACATCCCTGAGAAACAATGAGCTGGGGCTGAGAAAATACTGGGCTTTGGGCTCTTACTGCTACATGCTTGCTGACATTATAAAATGCAGGAAACCTCACTCAGGCTGTGGGGACACCACTTGGAGCAGCCCAGGCTTAGGCATTGTTTCTCACAGACCTGTAGCCAACCCTATTTCTGTAAGGCATCTCTGGAGCCTGAAAGCAGATCTCATCCATGTCCCACAGACTGATTAGGAACAATAAATTCTTGATACGCTTCCTCTTTAATAGGATCCTAATTTATAAAAATGCAGATAATATATCAATGGAAATTAACTTCACACTTTCCTTACGCTGGCAGGTTGAGCTGCAGGTGAGTGCAATGTAATTAAGAAATTAAAAGGTAATTTCCACATATGCTTTCTGCTAATCTAACTCAGCAATCATTTAATTTACAGCAGGGGGACTGGCAAGGAGGGAAGCCAAAATAAATAAGATAATAGTACGTTTAATCGCTCAGTGGAATGGATATGGAACGGAGAGGTGTCTGTGAGGAGCCACAGGCAGAGGTGCAGTGACCCCTCCAGTGCTGCTGATTGAAAGCAAGGCTTGCTTTTAATTTCACTTCCAAGAGTTCAAACTTTGAGCTACTGCCACCAAGTTTCCTGAAGTTCTGATTTCTAAAATAACTTCTTTAAAGCTAGCTTTAAAAAAAAAAAAAAAACTCTTAAAATTGTTATTTTATTTTCTGCAATTAACTTTTCTCATGCCACCTGACAATTTTGACTTCAAGAGCTCCACAGAAGAGAGAGACGTTTTTTTTTTGCTGGGCTGTTGAATCCTTTCCCATTCCCAGTGGCTGGGATGGATGGAGCAGTTAACCAGAAGCACTGCACTGGGAAAGCCCTGGGGAAACTGAGGCAGGGACTGGCTGAAAGCAGTTTCTCAGAGGCTTCAGCCCACAGTGCTGATCACAGCCAGCGATTCCCCGACCCGACCCCTCTACCTGACCCCCCTGTACCTCCCTGAGCTCCAGGTGCCCCGGGGGAGGATGCAGGGATGCAGGGGAGAGGATTTGGGCTGGTATCCTCGCTGTGGGAACACCTGGAGCCATGCATGCCACAGCCTCCTCAATAAAGGCAGCGGCTCCGGCCCCAGGGCCTCAGCAGGGGATGCTCCTCATGTAACTCCGGCTTTTTGTTCCCGAACCTGAGCTGGGGAGGGGGGGCTGCTTCCCACCTCCCTGCTGGAGCCCGTCCCCTCCTCCACCCTCTGTGTCCCTCCATGCAGAAGCTGAGCTGCTTCCTCTCATTCCCTGGGGTCCCAGGAGCATTCATATGGGAACTTAATCCTCCAGAGATGTGGGGACATGGGATTATCGGTGGTCCTGGAGAGATGGGGCCCACCTTCCCCCCTGAGCCATCGGGCTGCCTTCATCATCCCACCCAGACCCTTCTGGAGACCATGTCCTTGGGATAGCAGGATAGCAAGGACCAAAGCATAGACCTGTGCCCCCATGGCAAGAGGGCTTTGGTGACTGCTGTGACACCCCTAAAAGGGGCTGCATTATCCCCCTCTCAATAATTTATCTGATGAGTTGCAGCCTGCTTTTGTCAAATGAATTATTCCCAATGCAGAGGGGGGTTGTATTTGTACTCTTCAAAGCAGCTCTAGAAATGGTCAAATAATATTTGCCCAGCAAATTTTTAAAAGGCAATTCTTCTGTCACTCACTGAGTAAATTATTCACTGAGCACTTGTTTACAGGGGCTGGGGCTCCCTGCCTGCCTATGCCCTGCCTGTGCCCTGCCTGAGACCTGCCTGTACCCTGCCTGGGACCTGCATAGGACCTGCCTGTACCCTGTCTATACCTTGCCTGGGCCCCTGCCTGCTGCCCTGCCTGTACCTGGGTGGGCAGGCAGGAGCAGGAGGGCACCTGAGCAAATGGGCAAAGGGGGTGGTACATATCTGCCTGAGTCCCTGAAACCTGGCAGGTGCCTGTGCTTCCTTAGGGATGGGCATGGGGAAGAACTGCTGGGAAGCGTGCCTGGACAATACCTTCAATTCCCCTTACGTTTCATTTTCCCCTTCCCTCTTTCCCTTTTCCCCTTCCCTTCTCTCTTTCCCTTTTCCCCTTCC